>NW_025541562.1:0-9574 GCF_017591435.1 Portunus trituberculatus | reverse complement strand
GAAAACAAGCTAGTATAGAGAATCCAAAGTAAAATTAAGAAAAACGTGTAATTTTATCAGTTTTGCTGTTTTCCACCAAAACACAGAAATGCTACGGAAACACACAATTTGTCTAAGGAACTGAAATATGTAGAAAATGGGTTATTTTGGTGTATTCCAGCGTTTTATGCAACAAAACTCAGAATTGCAGGCAAAACACACTATTTGTCTAAGGAAGTGAAATATGTCAAAAAGGGGTTATTTTGGTGTATTCCAGCGTTTTATGTAACAAAACTCAGAATTGCAGGAAAACACACTATTTGTCTAAGGAAGTGAAATATGTCAAAAAAGGGTTATTTTGATGTATTCCAGCGTTTTATGAACCAAAACTCAGAAATGCAGGCAAAACACAATATATGTCTAAGGAAGTGAAATATGTCAAAAGTGGGTTATTTTAGTGTATTCTAGCGTTTTATGCACCAAACTCAGAAATGCAGGCAAAACACTATATTTGTTAAAACGTCTTATTTATGTGTTTTTAAGGTGTTTTATGAAAAAAAACTATCTCGATTGAAAATTGTGCTTATTCGTCATTTTACATTATTTTGCTTCAAAACGATAAAATTGATGAAAACAAGCTAGTATAGAGAATCCAAAGTAAAATTAAGAAAAACGTGTAATTTTATCAGTTTTTGCTGTTTTCCACCAAAACACAGAAATGCTACGGAAACACACAATTTGTCTAAGGAACTGAAATATGTAAAAATGGGTTATTTTGGTGTATTCCAGCGTTTTATGCAACAAAACTCAGAATTGCAGGCAAAACACACTATTTGTCTAAGGAAGTGAAATATGTCAAAAAGGGGTTATTTTGGTGTATTCCAGCGTTTTATGTAACAAAACTCAGAATTGCAGGGAAAACACACTATTTGTCTAAGGAAGTGAAATATGTCAAAAGGGGTTATTTTGATGTATTCCAGCGTTTTATGAACCAAAACTCAGAAATGCAGGCAAAACACAATATATGTCTAAGGAAGTGAAATATGTCAAAAGTGGGTTATTTTAGTGTATTCTAGCGTTTTATGCACCAAACTCAGAAATGCAGGCAAAACACTATATTTGTTAAAACGTCTTATTTATGTGTTTTTAAGGTGTTTTATGAAAAAAAACTATCTCGATTGAAAATTGTGCTTATTCGTCATTTTACATTATTTTGCTTCAAAACGATAAAATTGATGAAAACAAGCTAGTATAGAGAATCCAAAGTAAAATTAAGAAAAACGTGTAATTTTATCAGTTTTAGCTGTTTTCCACCAAAACACAGAAATGCTACGGAAACACACAATTTGTCTAAGGAACTGAAATATGTAAAAATGGGTTATTTTGGTGTATTTCAGCGTTTTATGCAACAAAACTCAGAATTGCAGGCAAAACACACTATTTGTCTAAGGAAGTGAAATATGTCAAAAGGGTTATTTTGGTGTATTCAGCGTTTTATGTAACAAAACTCAGAATTGCAGGGAAAACACACTATTTGTCTAAGGAAGTGAAATATGTCAAAAAGGGGTTATTTTGATGTATTCCAGCGTTTTATGAACCAAAACTCAGAAATGCAGGCAAAACACAATATATGTCTAAGGAAGTGAAATATGTCAAAAGTGGGTTATTTTAGTGTATTCTAGCGTTTTATGCACCAAACTCAGAAATGCAGGCAAAACACTATATTTGTTAAAACGTCTTATTTATGTGTTTTTAAGGTGTTTTATGAAAAAAAACTATCTCGATTGAAAATTGTGCTTATTCGTCATTTTACATTATTTTGCTTCAAAACGATAAAATTGATGAAAACAAGCTAGTATAGAGAATCCAAAGTAAAATTAAGAAAAACGTGTAATTTTATCAGTTTTAGCTGTTTTCCACCAAAACACAGAAATGCTACGGAAACACACAATTTGTCTAAGGAACTGAAATATGTAGAAAATGGGTTATTTTGGTGTATTCCAGCGTTTTATGCAACAAAACTCAGAATTGCAGGCAAAACACACTATTTGTCTAAGGAAGTGAAATATGTCAAAAGGGGTTATTTTGGTGTATTCAGCGTTTTATGTAACAAAACTCAGAATTGCAGGAAAACACACTATTTGTCAAAGGAAGTGAAATATGTCAAAAGGGTTATTTTGATGTATTCCAGCCTTTTATGAACCAAAACTCAGAAATGCAGGCAAAACACAATATATGTCTAAGGAAGTGAAATATGTCAAAAGTGGGTTATTTTAGTGTATTCTAGCGTTTTATGCACCAAACTCAGAAATGCAGGCAAAACACTATATTTGTTAAAACGTCTTATTTATGTGTTTTATTGAAAGTGATGTTGAGGATGCTACGAGCGTGATGTCCAGTGATGAGGAAGCATTTGAACCAGCTGGAGAAGTGGAAGTGGATGATACTGATGACAGTGAGGATGGGTTAGAAGAACCACCTTCAAAATCGTCTCGAGCCACCGGATGGAAAAAGAAGTCGGAATTTAGGCGTAACTTATGCTACGATCCTCTGAAGAAGCTTGTCGATTCATTTCCTGACCTGACTAAATTATCCCCGTACCAGCTATGGGGACTGATCTTTTCATCATCTATTTTGGATACCATTGTAGATCAAACAAATCTGTATGCTAGGAGGATAAGAACCAACCAAATTTTAGTGCCAACCACGATGAGATAAGGACTTTTCTTGGCATTATACTTCTCTCAGGGTACCACAGATTGCCGGAGGAGCGCCATTACTGGTCCACTCAACCTGATCTGGGAGTTCAGCTTGTGTCTGCTGCTATGACTCGCAACAGGTTTCAAGCATTGAAAAGCGTTATTCAGTGTTTTAAGGTGTTTTATGAAAAAAAAAAAACTATCTCGATTGAAAAATTGTGCTTATTCGTCATTTTACATTATTTTGCTTCAAAACGATAAAATTGATGAAAACAAGCTAGTATAGAGAATCCAAAGTAAAATTAAGAAAAACGTGTAATTTTATCAGTTTTGCTGTTTTCCACCAAAACACAGAAATGCTACGGAAACACACAATTTGTCTAAGGAACTGAAATATGTAGAAAATGGGTTATTTTGGTGTATTCCAGCGTTTTATGCAACAAAACTCAGAATTGCAGGCAAAACACACTATTTGTCTAAGGAAGTGAAATATGTCAAAAAGAGGTTATTTTGGTGTATTCCAGCGTTTTATGTAACAAAACTCAGAATTGCAGGGAAAACACACTATTTGTCAAAGGAAGTGAAATATGTCAAAAAGGGGTTATTTTGATGTATTCCAGCGTTTTATGAACCAAAACTCAGAAATGCAGGCAAAACACAATATATGTCTAAGTAAGTGAAATATGTCAAAAGTGGGTTATTTTAGTGTATTCTAGCGTTTTATGCACCAAACTCAGAAATGCAGGCAAAACACTATATTTGTTAAAACGTCTTATTTATGTGTTTTTAAGGTGTTTTATGAAAAAAAAAACTATCTCGATTGAAAATTGTGCTTATTCGTCATTTTACATTATTTTGCTTCAAAACGATAAAATTGATGAAAACAAGCTAGTATAGAGAATCCAAAGTAAAATTAAGAAAAACGTGTAATTTTATCAGTTTTGCTGTTTTCCACCAAAACACAGAAATGCTACGGAAACACACAATTTGTCTAAGGAACTGAAATATGTAGAAAATGGGTTATTTTGGTGTATTCCAGCGTTTTATGCAACAAAACTCAGAATTGCAGGCAAAACACACTATTTGTCTAAGGAAGTGAAATATGTCAAAAAGAGGTTATTTTGGTGTATTCCAGCGTTTTATGTAACAAAACTTAGAATTGCAGGGAAAACACACTATTTGTCAAAGGAAGTGAAATATGTCAAAAAGGGGTTATTTTGATGTATTCCAGCCTTTTATGAACCAAAACTCAGAAATGCAGGCAAAACACAATATATGTCTAAGGAAGTGAAATATGTCAAAAGTGGGTTATTTTAGTGTATTCTAGCGTTTTATGCACCAAACTCAGAAATGCAGGCAAAACACTATATTTGTTAAAACGTCTTATTTATGTGTTTTTAAGGTGTTTTATGAAAAAAAAACTAAACACATAAATAAGACGTTTTAACAAATATAGTGTTTTGCCTGCATTTCTGAGTTTGGTGCATAAAACGCTAGAATACACTAAAATAACCCACTTTTGACATATTTCACTTCCTTTGACATATATTGTGTTTTGCCTGCATTTCTGAGTTTTGGTTCATAAAAGGCTGGAATACATCAAAATAACCCTTTTGACATATTTCACTTCCTTTGACAAATAGTGTGTTTTCCTGCAATTCTGAGTTTTGTTACATAAAACGCTGGAATACACCAAAATAACCTCTTTTGACATATTTCACTTCCTTAGACAAATAGTGTGTTTTGCCTGCAATTCTGAGTTTTGTTGCATAAAACGCTGGAATACACCAAAATAACCCATTTTCTACATATTTCAGTTCCTTAGACAAATTGTGTGTTTCCGTAGCATTTCTGTGTTTTGGTGGAAAACAGCAAAACTGATAAAATTACACGTTTTTCTTAATTTTACTTTGGATTCTCTATACTAGCTTGTTTTCATCAATTTTATCGTTTTGAAGCAAATTAATGTAAAATGACGAATAAGCACAATTTTCAATCGAGATAGTTTTTTTTCATAAAACACCTTAAAACACATAAATAAGACGTTTTAACAAATATAGTGTTTTGCCTGCATTTCTGAGTTTGGTGCATAAAACGCTAGAATACACTAAAATAACCCACTTTTGACATATTTCACTTCCTTTGACATATATTGTGTTTTGCCTGCATTTCTGAGTTTTGGTTCATAAAAGGCTGGAATACATCAAAATAACCCTTTTGACATATTTCACTTCCTTTGACAAATAGTGTGTTTTCCTGCAATTCTGAGTTTTGTTACATAAAACGCTGGAATACACCAAAATAACCTCTTTTGACATATTTCACTTCCTTAGACAAATAGTGTGTTTTGCCTGCAATTCTGAGTTTTGTTGCATAAAACGCTGGAATACACCAAAATAACCCATTTTCTACATATTTCAGTTCCTTAGACAAATTGTGTGTTTCCGTAGCATTTCTGTGTTTTGGTGGAAAACAGCAAAACTGATAAAATTACACGTTTTTCTTAATTTTACTTTGGATTCTCTATACTAGCTTGTTTTCATCAATTTTATCGTTTTGAAGCAAAATAATGTAAAATGACGAATAAGCACAATTTTCAATCGAGATAGTTTTTTTTCATAAAACACCTTAAAACACATAAATAAGACGTTTTAACAAATATAGTGTTTTGCCTGCATTTCTGAGTTTGGTGCATAAAACGCTAGAATACACTAAAATAACCCACTTTTGACATATTTCACTTCCTTTGACATATATTGTGTTTTGCCTGCATTTCTGAGTTTTGGTTCATAAAAGGCTGGAATACATCAAAATAACCCCTTTTTGACATATTTCACTTCCTTTGACAAATAGTGTGTTTTCCCTGCAATTCTGAGTTTTGTTACATAAAACGCTGGAATACACCAAAATAACCTCTTTTTGACATATTTCACTTCCTTAGACAAATAGTGTGTTTTGCCTGCAATTCTGAGTTTTGTTGCATAAAACGCTGGAATACACCAAAATAACCCATTTTCTACATATTTCAGTTCCTTAGACAAATTGTGTGTTTCCGTAGCATTTCTGTGTTTTGGTGGAAAACAGCAAAACTGATAAAATTACACGTTTTTCTTAATTTTACTTTGGATTCTCTATACTAGCTTGTTTTCATCAATTTTATCGTTTTGAAGCAAAATAATGTAAAATGACGAATAAGCACAATTTTCAATCGAGATAGTTTTTTTTCATAAAACACCTTAAAACACATAAATAAGACGTTTTAACAAATATAGTGTTTTGCCTGCATTTCTGAGTTTGGTGCATAAAACGCTAGAATACACTAAAATAACCCACTTTTGACATATTTCACTTCCTTTGACATATATTGTGTTTTGCCTGCATTTCTGAGTTTTGGTTCATAAAAGGCTGGAATACATCAAAATAACCCCTTTTGACATATTTCACTTCCTTTGACAAATAGTGTGTTTTCCCTGCAATTCTGAGTTTTGTTACATAAAACGCTGGAATACACCAAAATAACCTCTTTTTGACATATTTCACTTCCTTAGACAAATAGTGTGTTTTGCCTGCAATTCTGAGTTTTGTTGCATAAAACGCTGGAATACACCAAAATAACCCATTTTCTACATATTTCAGTTCCTTAGACAAATTGTGTGTTTCCGTAGCATTTCTGTGTTTTGGTGGAAAACAACAAAACTGATAAAATTACACGTTTTTCTTAATTTTACTTTGGATTCTCTATACTAGCTTGTTTTCATCAATTTTATCGTTTTGAAGCAAAATAATGTAAAATGACGAATAAGCACAATTTTCAATCGAGATAGTTTTTTTTCATAAAACACCTTAAAACACATAAATAAGACGTTTTAACAAATATAGTGTTTTGCCTGCATTTCTGAGTTTGGTGCATAAAACGCTAGAATACACTAAAATAACCCACTTTTGACATATTTCACTTCCTTTGACATATATTGTGTTTTGCCTGCATTTCTGAGTTTTGGTTCATAAAAGGCTGGAATACATCAAAATAACCCTTTTGACATATTTCACTTCCTTTGACAAATAGTGTGTTTTCCCTGCAATTCTGAGTTTTGTTACATAAAACGCTGGAATACACCAAAATAACCTCTTTTTGACATATTTCACTTCCTTAGACAAATAGTGTGTTTTGCCTGCAATTCTGAGTTTTGTTGCATAAAACGCTGGAATACACCAAAATAACCCATTTTCTACATATTTCAGTTCCTTAGACAAATTGTGTGTTTCCGTAGCATTTCTGTGTTTTAGTGGAAAACAACAAAAACTGATAAAATTACACGTTTTTCTTAATTTTACTTTGGATTCTCTATACTAGCTTGTTTTCATCAATTTTATCGTTTTGAAGCAAAATAATGTAAAATGACGAATAAGCACAATTTTCAATCGAGATAGTTTTTTTTCATAAAACACCTTAAAACACATAAATAAGACGTTTTAACAAATATAGTGTTTTGCCTGCATTTCTGAGTTTGGTGCATAAAACGCTAGAATACACTAAAATAACCCACTTTTGACATATTTCACTTCCTTTGACATATATTGTGTTTTGCCTGCATTTCTGAGTTTTGGTTCATAAAAGGCTGGAATACATCAAAATAACCCCTTTTTGACATATTTCACTTCCTTTGACAAATAGTGTGTTTTCCCTGCAATTCTAAGTTTTGTTACATAAAACGCTGGAATACACCAAAATAACCTCTTTTTGACATATTTCACTTCCTTAGACAAATAGTGTGTTTTGCCTGCAATTCTGAGTTTTGTTGCATAAAACGCTGGAATACACCAAAATAACCCATTTTCTACATATTTCAGTTCCTTAGACAAATTGTGTGTTTCCGTAGCATTTCTGTGTTTTAGTGGAAAACAACAAAACTGATAAAATTACACGTTTTTCTTAATTTTACTTTGGATTCTCTATACTAGCTTGTTTTCATCAATTTTATCGTTTTGAAGCAAAATAATGTAAAATGACGAATAAGCACAATTTTCAATCGAGATAGTTTTTTTTTCATAAAACACCTTAAAAACACATAAATAAGACGTTTTAACAAATATAGTGTTTTGCCTGCATTTCTGAGTTTGGTGCATAAAACGCTAGAATACACTAAAATAACCCACTTTTGACATATTTCACTTCCTTTGACATATATTGTGTTTTGCCTGCATTTCTGAGTTTTGGTTCATAAAAGGCTGGAATACATCAAAATAACCCTTTTGACATATTTCACTTCCTTTGACAAATAGTGTGTTTTCCCTGCAATTCTAAGTTTTGTTACATAAAACGCTGGAATACACCAAAATAACCTCTTTTTGACATATTTCACTTCCTTAGACAAATAGTGTGTTTTGCCTGCAATTCTGAGTTTTGTTGCATAAAACGCTGGAATACACCAAAATAACCCATTTTCTACATATTTCAGTTCCTTAGACAAATTGTGTGTTTCCGTAGCATTTCTGTGTTTTGGTGGAAAACAACAAAACTGATAAAATTACACGTTTTTCTTAATTTTACTTTGGATTCTCTATACTAGCTTGTTTTCATCAATTTTATCGTTTTGAAGCAAAATAATGTAAAATGACGAATAAGCACAATTTTCAATCGAGATAGTTTTTTTTCATAAAACACCTTAAAACACATAAATAAGACGTTTTAACAAATATAGTGTTTTGCCTGCATTTCTGAGTTTGGTGCATAAAACGCTAGAATACACTAAAATAACCCACTTTTGACATATTTCACTTCCTTTGACATATATTGTGTTTTGCCTGCATTTCTGAGTTTTGGTTCATAAAAGGCTGGAATACATCAAAATAACCCCTTTTTGACATATTTCACTTCCTTTGACAAATAGTGTGTTTTCCCTGCAATTCTGAGTTTTGTTACATAAAACGCTGGAATACACCAAAATAACCTCTTTTTGACATATTTCACTTCCTTAGACAAATAGTGTGTTTTGCCTGCAATTCTGAGTTTTGTTGCATAAAACGCTGGAATACACCAAAATAACCCATTTTCTACATATTTCAGTTCCTTAGACAAATTGTGTGTTTCCGTAGCATTTCTGTGTTTTAGTGGAAAACAACAAAAACTGATAAAATTACACGTTTTTCTTAATTTTACTTTGGATTCTCTATACTAGCTTGTTTTCATCAATTTTATCGTTTTGAAGCAAAATAATGTAAAATGACGAATAAGCACAATTTTCAATCGAGATAGTTTTTTTTCATAAAACACCTTAAAACACATAAATAAGACGTTTTAACAAATATAGTGTTTTGCCTGCATTTCTGAGTTTGGTGCATAAAACGCTAGAATACACTAAAATAACCCACTTTTGACATATTTCACTTCCTTTGACATATATTGTGTTTTGCCTGCATTTCTGAGTTTTGGTTCATAAAAGGCTGGAATACATCAAAATAACCCCTTTTTGACATATTTCACTTCCTTTGACAAATAGTGTGTTTTCCCTGCAATTCTAAGTTTTGTTACATAAAACGCTGGAATACACCAAAATAACCTCTTTTTGACATATTTCACTTCCTTAGACAAATAGTGTGTTTTGCCTGCAATTCTGAGTTTTGTTGCATAAAACGCTGGAATACACCAAAATAACCCATTTTCTACATATTTCAGTTCCTTAGACAAATTGTGTGTTTCCGTAGCATTTCTGTGTTTTAGTGGAAAACAACAAAAACTGATAAAATTACACGTTTTTCTTAATTTTACTTTGGATTCTCTATACTAGCTTGTTTTCATCAATTTTATCGTTTTGAAGCAAAATAATGTAAAATGACGAATAAGCACAATTTTCAATCGAGATAGTTTTTTTTCATAAAACACCTTAAAACACATA
>NW_025541561.1:498114-557757 GCF_017591435.1 Portunus trituberculatus | reverse complement strand
TGCAATATTCTCTCACCTGAGTGACAGTGACACAGAGGATGAACAAGACCAGGAAACAACAGGTAACTCAGGGTGTCACAGCATGATGGTAGACGGCAGGCAGTTTACTTTCCTGCTGGAACAAAGCTGGATTACGATGAGCACGTCATATGGGATATTAGGCTATGTAAATGTCTCAAGGATTTTGGAGTCTTATTCAAGGAAGGGAAGTACAGGCCTTACATAACTATTAAAGATCAGCATGTTGTGGAATTCCTTACTACACAAGGCTTTGAAGGCATTGTTATGCAAAGCCAGACAGCAGAGAGAAATTTACCAATTATTCATATTTGATGTACAGTATCAACATATATATACTATATAAATCCTGATGACCTTGATATTGATAACAGGTTTTTGTGGATTGAGAGAAGTAAAGTGAAAATTAATAGTAAGTTTGAATCCAAACCACAGCTGATTGCTCTGCTTGAACAGTCAGTACCAGAGGTGTTTATATCATGTACAGTAAGTCTTCCTTATACGATACTTCGTTATCCGGTAAATTCACAGTTATGGTGTTTGGTAATTACTACCCTCGATTCTATTTACAGTAAGAAAAATTCACAGATACGTTATCAGCTCATGTTTTGTTTACACTTTACCATAGCGCCACCACGCCGCGCAGCCATCACAACAATCAGTCTCTTCCCACGTTTCCCATTGAAGACTAGTGAAATCCTAATGGAATGTTTTTTTGTGGACATTATGAGTAAGGGCTGAAATCCCAACTGTCCCTTAGTCTCGGGAGGGACATCATCGGATAGAATACGTGGCGAGTGAAAGATAAATAAAAACATTTTCTGTTTATTTCTTTTGCGCAGTACTTTACATTTTTTATATGACTATTTTCATGTCTGTATGGGGTGAATTTTGACGTGCTGGAACACATCCCCTATTATTACATGTTATAATGGGTTCGGTATACAATAATTTCGATTTGCGGTAAGGTTTTCAGGAACGGATATGTACGAGGGCTTACTGTAAAGGCTACAGGTATGTGTATGTACAATGAATCTTGTGTTGTGTTATAGATGTAATAGATGGAACCATATGCTACACAAATGTCATCATAATCATTGCTGTATATTTTGTAGTGAGAGGCATGATGCTAGAGATTGTCTGAAGCTTAAGGAGAATATCATGATTATTTCTGATTGTTGTAACTGCGGTGGAATTCATATTGCTAACTCATGGTTTTGTGAGAAAAGATCCCAAGAAAAGCACAGAAATACAAAAGGGAAGACGAGTAATCCCATGGGAAGTGTGCTAACTATTCAACCAAATGCATGGCAATGAAGGCTTGAGCAAACAGAAGGCAGAACAGAAAAATATAAGAGCAGCAAGACAGTTTTCTCTAGAGAGCAGGAGCCTCATGATCATGTTAATATTTCTTTGAGGAAGGAAATTGATTACTTGAAGACAATGATAGTAAACATGCAGAAATAATTAGTGAACCTGCAATCATTTAGTGTAACCTAACCTAACCAAACACCTAGTGGTCCTGTGGGTGCTTGTTGGGATTCCCCTGTAGGTGTTGCTGAAAGTTTTATTGCAGGTATTAATGAGGGGTGTCCTGTGCACAATGCTGATGTAGGTTCCACTAAGGCTGGTACTGTGAGCAAAGTGTGGATCATGTTTGTGTGGAGACTTTTTTTTTTTTTACGTAGGGAAGAGGGCCAGCCAAGGGGAAAAAAAAAAAAAGTTAAAAAAGGCCCACTTGAGTGCTGTCTCTCTAAAAAGTGTAAAAAGTGCCAAAACCATCAGCCAAAATTAGGGGGAGCAAATGCCTGGATACTTCCCTCTTAAAAGAAGACAAGTTGTAAGAATTCAGAAGTACAGATGCAGGGAGGGAGTTCCAGAGTTTACCAGTGAAAGGGATGAATGATTGAGAGTACTGGTTAACTCTTGCATTAGAGAGTTGGACAGAATAGGGATGAGAGGAAGAAGAAAGCCCTGTGCGGCGAGGCCGCAGGAAAAGGGGAGGCATGCAGTTAGCAAGATCAGTAGAACAGTTACCATGAAAATAGCGATAAAAGATAGAAAGGGATGCAACATTTCAACGGTGAGAAAGAGACTGAAGACAGCTTGTGAGAGGAGGGGAGTTGATGAGATGAAGAGCTTTCAATTCCACCCTATCAAGCAAAACTGTGTGACTGGAACCTCCCCAAACATGCGAAGAGTACTCCATACAGGGACAGATAAGGCCCTTATGCAGAGTAAGCAGTTGGAGAGGCGAGAAAAATTGTCGGAGACATCTCAGAATGCCTAACTTCATAGAAATTGTTTAAGCAAGAGATGAGATGTGAAGTTTCCAGTTAAGATTATGAGCAAAGGACAGACCGAGGATATTCATTGTGGAAGAGGGAGACAGTTGAGTGTCATTGAAGAAGAGGATAGTTGTCTGGAAGGTTGTGTCGAGTTGATAGATGGAGGAATTGAGTTTTGAGGCATTGAAAACTACTAGATTTTCTCTGCCCCAATCGGAAATCTTAGAAAGATCGGAAGTCAGGCATTCTGTGGCGTCCCCGCATGATCTGTTGACTTCCTGAAGGGTTGGACGTCTCTGAAAGAACATGGAAAGATGTAGGGTGGTATCATCAGCGTAGGAGTGGATAGGGCAAGAAGTTTGGTTAAGAAGGTCATTAATGAATAATAGAGAGTGGGTGACAGGACAGAACCCTGAGGAACACCACTATTAATAGGTTTAGGAGAAGAACAGTAGCCGTCTACCACAGCAGCAATAGAGCGGTCGGAAAGGAAACTTGAGATAAAGTTGCAGAGAGAAGGATAGAAGCTGTAGGAGGGCAGTTTTGAAATCAAAGCTTTATGCCAGACTCTATCAAAAGCTTTTGATATGTCTAACACTACAGCAAAAGTTTCACCAAAATCTCTAAAAGAGGATGACCAAGACTCAGTAAGGAAAGCCAGAAGATCACCAGTAGAGCGACCTTGACGGAAGCCATACTGGCGATCAGACAGAAGATTGTGAAGTGACAGATGTTTGAGAATCTTCCTATTCAGGATAGATTAAAAAACTTTGGACAAGCAAGAGATTAAAGCTATAGGACGGTAGTTTGAGGGGTTAGAATGATCACCCTTTTTAGGAACAGGCTGAATGTAGGCGAACTTTCAGCAGGAAGGAAAGGTAGAAGTCAATAGACAAAGTTGGAAGAGTTTGGCCAGGCAAGGTGCAAGCATGGAAGCACAATTTTTGAGAAAAATAGGAGGGACCCCATCAGGTCCATAAGCGTTCCGAGGGTTTAGGCCAGCAAGGGCATGGAAAACATCATTATGAAGAATTTTAATTTTAGACATGAAATAGTCAGAGGGAGGAGGAGAGGGAAGGACAAGCCCAGAATCGTCCAGGGTGGAGTTGTGAGCAAAGGTTTGAGAAAAGAGTTCAGCTTTAGAGACAGAAGAGATGGCAGTGGTGCCATCAGGATGAAACAAAGGAGGGAAAGATGAAGAAGTGAAATTATTTGAGATGTTTTTTGGCTAGATGCCAAAAGTTG
This sequence comes from Portunus trituberculatus, assembly GCF_017591435.1. Lineage (NCBI taxonomy): Eukaryota > Metazoa > Arthropoda > Malacostraca > Decapoda > Portunidae > Portunus > Portunus trituberculatus. The sequence continues at coordinate 554,206 of NW_025541561.1, read as the reverse complement.
CAAGGGGAGTTTGAGTTTGAAAGATTTTGACATTTTCTATTTATGAAAGAGTGTTTGGCAAGTTGAAGAACAGACTTGGCATGATTCCGGGCAGAGATATAAAGTGCATGAGATTCAGGAGATGGAAGGCTCAAGTACCTTTTGTGGGCAACCTCTCTATCATGTATAGCACGAGAACAGGCTGAGTTAAACCAAGGTTTAGAAGGTTTAGGTTGAGAAAAAGAATGAGGAATGTACGCCTCCATGCCAGACACTAACACCTCTGTTATGCGTTCAGCACAAAGAGATGGGTCTCTGACACGGAAGCAATAATCATTCCAGGGAAAATCAGCATAATACCTCCTCAGGTCCCCCAACTGGCAGAGGCAAAATGCCAGAGGCACCTTCGCTTTGGGGGATCCTGCGGAGGATTGGAGAAATAGGACAAGATACAGAAATGAGATTGTGATCGGAGGAGCCCAACGGAGATGAAAGGGTGACAGCATAAGCAGAAGGGTTAGAGGTGAGGAAGAGATCAAGAATGTTGGGCGTGTCTCCAAGACGGTCAGGAATACGAGTAGGGTGTTGCACCAGTTGCTCTAGGTCATGGAGGATAGCAAAGTTGAAGGCTAGTTCACCAGGGTGGTCAGTGAAGGGAGAAGAAAGCCAAAGCTGGTGGTGAACATTGAAATCTCCAAGAATGGAAATCTCAGCAAAGGGTAGAGGACAGAATGTGCTCCACTTTAGAAGTTAAGTAGTCAAAGAAATTACTATAGTCAGAAGAGTTAGGGAGAGATAAACAGCACAGATGAATTTAGTTTGAGAGTGACTGTTAAGTTGTAGCCAGATGGTGGAAAATTCAGAAGACTCATGAGCGTGGGCACGAGAGCAAGTTAAGTCGTTGCGCACATAGACACAACATCCAGCTTTGGAATGAAAATGAGAATAGAAAGTAGGAGGGAACAGAAGGGTTACTGTCAGTTGCCTCAGACAGCTGTGTTTCGGTGAGGAAAAGAAGATGAGGTTTGGTAGAGGAGAGGTGGTGTTCCACAGACTGAAAATTAGATCTAAGACTGTGAATGTTGCAGAAGTTAATGTAGAAAAAGTTGAGGGAGGTGTCAAGGCATTTGGAGTCTTTAACAGGAGAGGTGTCCAACCTGGGGACATTTTTGGTCCCCTCCCCAGAGGGGGACTCAGAGACATTAATATCATCGGGTCCCATTTTTCTTTTAAATTTTTATTTGAAGTGAAGGGTGTATGTGTGGTAAGTGCATGTAATTTTGTTTGAAGAAGGAGAGTCTAATTCATGGTATAGTGGCCTTAAAGCCTCATCTCCTGCCTTTAGCCTCATATATATATATATATATATATATATATATATATATATATATATATATATATATATATATATATATATATATATATATATATATATATATATATATATATATATATATATATATATATATATATATATATATATATATTCCATTTTGCCCTATACATCCTTTTAATCTGTCTGTCATCCACTTAGGATTGTTGTTTTGTGATTTTATTGTTTTATATGGAATGTTGGCTAACTGACCGTCACTTATTTAGCTTAGGATTTGGTATACATCTCACCAATCCTCAGCTGACAGGGTTTCTCCATGTTCTAATCCAGCTTCCTCTCCGTCCCTCCGACTTGTGCCTCCCACCCTTCCTTCTACCTGACTAAATCTGCCTTGTCCCTGCCAAGCGATTTGTAAATACTCCCTTAAGCCCTAGAAATTAGCCTTCCTGAAGTCAGGGACTTTTCTTTTGTTTTTGTTTTTTCTAAAAGTTTCATGCCATTTCAGTACTTACCCTCTCAATTTCTGCCCCCAGTAGGGACACTCGTCCTCCTCCTCCTGTCCTTATCACAAAACACCACGTCCAAATGTCTCACCTGAATGTCACCTATAAGTACTATCTTACATGCGGGTAGGAACCTCTCTACCCTCCTCACCTCGTCGCTTCCCGTCTCCTCTTTCTCCTCCTCCACAGCGAAGGAATTTTCCGTTTCCACTCACTGTGCCGCTCTGAGGACCTTTCTCCTCTTTGCACCTGAGGACACCACTCACCACTCCTCCTGGCCCTTCGTCTCAGTACTTGGTAAGGAGACTGCAGGAACCTCCACTCCCTCAGTAGCTGAGTTCACTCGGCAGAACTCAGCCTGCAGGTCAGAGATTCGGCCTCTAAACTCATCCCGCACCTCCGAGATCCTTCAATGGAACTCAGCCTCCATCTCTGAGACCTTCATAACGAAGGCCTCGAGGATAGGAGAACTAACACAACCAGCCGAAACCGTAGGGAAAGCATGGAAAGCCATCACTACATAAAGATCACACACCACTAACAGGAGACTGGTCGCCACTATCAAAGACACGTCTAACCACTAGGATGGTTGACCTGAGACTGAAGGTTGACCTGAGACTGGAAGATTGACCTGAGACTGAGGTTGACCTGAAACTGAACTGAACCACTAAACTACAGACCAGTGTCACTTACAATTGTCTTGGGAAGTTGTGTGAAATAATTATCAACGAAAAATGGGTTAAATTTCTAGAAGAGAAGTAAGTCATATCGAACAGACAATTTGGGTTCAGGACAGGGTGGTCATGTGTATCAAACTTATTAAGCTTCGACTTGAGAGTTATTGCAGGACTTGAAAACAGAGATGAATGGGTGGACACAGTATACCTGGATATCAAAAAGGCTTTGGATAAAGTCCCTCATGGAAGACTACTTTGGAAACTAGAGAACATAGGAGAACTGTGAGGAACTTTCCTTGAATGGACAAGAGGTTATTTGAAGGATAGGGAGATGAGAATTGTGATCGGAGATACATACTCAACTTGGGGTAGAGTAACTAGTGGACTGCCACAAGGGTCAGTGTTGGCCCTATTATGTTTCAGATTTATGTAAACGACATTCACATTGGGATAAAGTTATATAAATTTATTTGCTGATGATGGAAAGCTGCTAAGAATTATCAAAACCAGAGAGGACTGTCTGTTGTTGCAGGAAGATATAAACAAGATCTATGAGTGGAGTAGGAAGTGGAAATTGGAGTTTAATGCCAAGAAATGTCACATAATGGAACTAGGAAAGAGTAAGAGAAGACCAATATGGAACTATTTGATGGGGGAGGAACAAATAATGAAGACTAAAGAGGAAAAAGATCTGGGAGTGATCATACAGGAAAATCTAAGCCCTGAAAAACACATAAGCAAGATATTTCGACTATTATATATAATGTTGACTAATATAAGAGTGGCATTTCAATATATGGAGAAAGATATGATGAAAAAAATCATCACAAGCATGATACATCCAAGGCTGGAATATGCAGCAGTGGTGTGATCTCGCAGCTCTAAAAAGGATATAAGAAAATTGGAAAGGATACAGAAGATTGCTACAAAGATAGTGCCGGAATTAAAGGACCTCACATATGAAGAACGACTGAAGGAAATGGGACTGCCAACCTTACTAGATAGAAGAGAACCTGGGGACCTAAGAACAATATACCTATAAGATATTGAAAAGATAGACTTCTATAGATCAGGATGAAGGATATTGGATATTTCCACACAGAATGGTGAAAAAGTGGAATACAGTGGATAATAAAGTTGTTACAGCACATAATGTGGATAACTTTAAGGAAAAATTAAATAAATGTAGACATGGAGACAGGACACTATGAGCCCAGCTCCAACCATCTACAATACAATTAGGGGATCGACGCGACACTTCCACCGGATGACCGCGCCTCTCAACAATTTATTTATCAACCACCGCAACAGATGAGAAAATTCTTCCAAGATGGGGGATGGAATGCTCTCACTCTACTAGAACAATCACAGGGCCACCTTTTGTCATATACTGGCAACACTCAGGGAAAAGGAACGGTACACAGATGCTACCCTGGCGTGTGATGGCAAATTTTATCCTGTACATAAACTGGTGCTATCAATGTGTAGTGAATATTTTGAAAAAATTTTCGAGCACACACTATGTAAACATCCAGTGATAGTGCTCAAGGACATAAAAGCAGATGCTCTTGAGGCTCTGCTTAATTATATGTATGCAGGTTATGTGAACATAGCACAGAATGACTTGGCGAGACTAATAAAGGCCGCTGAGACCTTGTCAATAAAAGGCCTGGCTGTACCTCATGAACCACCTCCTGGGGAGGACAACAAATCCAACCAGTCTCGGTCTGGGAGGGAAGAGAGAACGAGTCCTCAGCCAAAGAGAAGATGACATGAGGAGAATGCCAGCTCCCAGCCTTCCAACAGTCCCCCATCATCACCCAGAGCCTCCCCGTACCTGCCTGATGGTGAACAATCTCGATCTAGAGCATAGAGTGAAGGGCACCGCTCAGAGAGAGTTGAGTCCACTGAACAGGCAGAACAACCTCCATCACAAGAGACTCAGTCATCAGAAGTTAAGGTTATGGTTGATGAATCACTAGTCAAAGATGAAATTGTAGAAACTTTAGATAACAGTCAATCAGAAGGGATGGATACTAGTTTACAGTATGGTGCTGTAGGCAGTGATCCCAGCATGGATGGTACTGAAGAACATTCCAACCACATGTTACCAAACAAATATGACCAACCTGTCATCCCTGGTTAAGCGCAACCTCTTGCTGACACTGTGGCTGAGGCCTTAGCGGGCCCTTCAAGAATGCAAGGGTGGCTTGCAAGTGAAATGCCTGGGCTCAGTGGCTACACAGCTGAGGCTTATGGGAGTGAGGGTAACCAACGGGAGCATCACACTCACAACAGCGGGCTGTAGCAAGAATGAGCTCCAGGGAGGCTAAGGGGGCAAAGAATTTGTTGGCTCATCGGAAAGTCTCCTGTATCAGTAAAGAGACTGGCTTCATCACTAAAACTCACAGGAAACTTCCCTTTCGTAAGAAAAATCCCATATCAAAGCCTTCTTTCATGGAAATGGAAAATTCTGTGCCCAGACAAGTTTCTGGTTTGAGGACAAAATGTGGTATAAGTGATGATAGAAATGGAACTCTAAGAGAAACAGAAGAAATGTCACCTGAGCAAGAAGGCAAAACAACTCTAAAGAATTCACTGGATGAATACCTTCAGAATTCACCCATATATAACTTGGATTGGTTGGAATCCTTGAGAAATAAGTTTGAAGTGCGTGCCAAGGTTTCTGATTATGATGCAGCTATGTTGGCAGAGACACAGAGACTTTTGGAAGAGAAAAGGAAGAAGTCACAAGCTTCTCTTGATAATTATGTTGCATTAAGGATGAAACACCTTATTCTAACTTACCCGGGAGAAACTGCAGATGAAGATGAACAGGAGGAAGAGTTTGTACCATTGACACCAGAAATGGAAGAAGTAATCGATAATGCTCTGATGAGAGGCCCACCAAATCAAGTTCTGATTGATAAATTCAATACACATTAGCTGGCCTGAATTGGCTTAATGATGAAATTATTAATTTTTACATGAATTTGTTGATTGAAAGAGGTAAAAATTATAATTATCCAAAGGTATATGCCTTTAACACATTTTTCTATCCAAAATTGATGAAGACAGGCTTTGCATCAGTGAAAAGATGGACTAAGAAAGTGGATCTTTTCAGTCATGATCTGCTTCTCATACCAGTTCACTTAGGAATGCACTGGTGCCTGGCTACTATTGATCTCCGTACAAAGTGTGTCAGATACTTTGACTCTATGCTAGGTGATAATGATAAGTGTTTAGAAGCACTACTAAAATATCTAGAAGATAAACATCAAGACAAAAAGTCATCACCTTTTGAAAAGACTGGTTGGATGGCTGAGAATGTGAAGGACATACCTCAATAAATGAATGGATCAGATTGTGGGATGTTTGCATGTATGTTTGCTGAATATTTGTCCCGTGATGCCGACATAACCTTTGACCAGCAGCACATGCCATACTTCCGAAGAAAAATGGTGTATGAAATTGTCACAGCCAACCTTCTTTAATGAGGTGCTTGAAACTTGTAGTTTTAGGTAGGTGAAAAGTCTTAAGACTTCAAGTAGATGAAGGATTAACAATTTTTGTTATGTGATTGCATGATTTGTCAATATTCACAGAGTGATGAGTAAATATTAAAGGTATTCCATAATAGTTGACGTAGCTGGTTAATATTACAATGGAAGAAATTTGTCTCTCTCTCTCTCTCTCTCTCTCTCTCTCTCTCTCTCTCTCTCTCTCTCTCTCTCTCTCTCTCTCTCTCTCTCTCTCTCTCTGGAAAAATAATTGCCACCATTGAGCTTTTCAACATTTGAAAATGTCATTAGTGATTTTCCAATTGGATTTTACATAAAGAATGACTATGTCTAGAGGATTATTCATTCAAAGAAAGAACTAGTTGAAGAATCATCATTTTACTGTTGCTGCAGAAAGGTGGAGCTTTACCAATGGATTCTGAGAAGGCCTAATGTCACATGTTGTAGGTTGTAGTGGTGTGCTGCAGCATCTACATCTGGCTCAGGTTGGCATGATAGATGATGCTCATGGAAGTACCTATTGATGCTTAAGAGTAATGATTCTGTTATCCTTGTAAATGCTTACTTGCAAATGAAAACTTTGAAAACTAGGATGTCTTCACAGACCGTAGATGAACTTGAAAAAAAAGAAAGAAAATAATTTTAAAAATTATCCAGGAGTACATGATGTTGGGAGGAAAGTTTGGGGAGTGGTTTGTTATTCCAGTTATTCAGTAGACCAGTTTAAGGTATAAATACAAAGGAAATGAAAACTGGTGATGGCTGTATATTTTTGGTTGATAGTAACCACAATATATATCTCCATATGTATGTTTCTTTTTTTTACTTTTGTAAATTGTATTGCTGATTAGGAGCTAGTAATTTCAATCTCATTGTTGTTTGAAATATTTAATTTAATAACTACAGCATTAATATAGTAACAATAGTGATTAGGGAAAACATGTACATGACATCATTAACAAACTGGAGTATAAGACAATAGGAAATTACTTCACTGTCATTCCATTTTTACCTAAAAGCATAATTGAAAGTATCCTTTGAAGTCTTACTCAAGGTGCATAATTCTCTCTCTCTCTCTCTCTCTCTCTCTCTCTCTCTCTCTCTCTCTCTCTCTCTCTCTTGCACACACACACATTCACATTTTCATGTCATTCCAAGGTTGTTAAGCATTACATAAAATCTGTGTTAGTTGTAAAGGAATAAAGCACTCTCTCTCTCTCTCTCTCTCTCTCTCTCTCTCTCTCTCTCTCTCTCTCTCTCTCTCTCTCTCTCTCTCTCTCTTTCTCTCTGCTGCATTGTAAATCAGTTGTTTTATACTGGTTATGTAATTTATTTATTTATTGATAAACTTAATTTATTTTAGATCAACACCTATGCTTGGATGTTTGGAGTATTTTCAGTGTTTTATATCAATATTAGGATAGTTGTTAACATTTCTAGTTATTAGATTTAGTATTTTGTGTTAGTTTAATAGGCTTTACTGCAGATGAACATAAGAAGGAACAAGTTGACAGTTAAAATGTATGCTGTATTAATTAATATGGAGTTCCTAAAGATATGCTTTGCTAGTAATGAGCTGCAATGCTACTTTAAAATAAAAAAAGGAGTCAATTTGTTTAGCTGCGGTGGCGAGTGGACGTGTTGTGTGTGCGCTCCGTTTTTGGCTGTTGTTTTTATAGTTAGTGAGTGGTGTTTGTGCTTGGTGTCTGTGTGTGGTGCTTTTGAGTGTTAGTGAAGTGAAAGTGTGTACTGCAAGTGTTAGATTAGAGTGAAATAGTGGTTAGAAGCAGTGTTTGTGAGTTAAAAATATTTTGATAGAGCGAGGAGACTAGGCTTGTAACCGTCAAGTTGATCTTGAAAGAAGATTAGTTGACCTCACTTAGGCCCTCCACCACTGCAGTTCCCCCACCCTGCTGTCACCAAGTATTTTTATTTGTTTGTTAGCTATGTATAGTGTTCTTGTGAGTTAACAGATTGTAAATTAGTATGGCAGTAGCTACTGAGGTATATCAGAGTGTGATTGAGTGCGTGAAAGAGAGTGTTGAGGTGGGATTGGGCGAGTTTGTGGTGTGTGAGATGTGTGGGCATGACAGAAAGGTCATTAACTTTTCTGAGTGTATGGTGTGTAGGCTCAAGAGCGAGAATTTAGTTCTTTCTCTTGAGCACCGAGAATTGCGAGAGGAAATGAGAAGCTAAGTGAGGGGAAAAGTGTGAACGAAGTTCTCATCTTTGAGTTGAAGGAGGAGGTTAAGAGGCTTGGGGAGGCAGTGAAAAAAATTAGGCAGGAGATCAGTAGTTGGACCTTCTGAAGGCGACAGGGTGGATTGACCCTCTGTCAGGAAGAGCAGAGTGGGGAAGAGGGAGCAGGCGAGCCAGACTGGGAAAGATAGTAGTCAGGATGGGCAGAGATGGCAGGTTGCGAGGGGAAGGAAAGCGGAGGCAGTTAGGGAGGATAGGACTAAACCTGTTGAGTGTGAAAATAGGTTCGGTTTGTTGGAGGGGGAGGGGGAGAGTGAGAGTGGAGTGAATGAAGTGGTTGTGGTGAGTGAAAGGAGAGAGAAGGGGGTAGAGGAGAGGAGGAGGAGGGTTGTGCCTAGCACACCTCAGGTGTGTGTGGTGGGTGACTCTCAGGTTAGATAGCACTTTCTGTGGGAAAGACAGGGATAGGAGGACAAACGTGTGTATGCCTGGTGCAGGTGTGAAGGCAGTGAGTGAGGAGGTGCAGAAGAGAGTTGGGGGGATGGAGAGGGAGGGTGTAGTAGTTTTGCACGTAGGTGGGAAAGATGTCAGAGCAGGTGGGTCGGAGGAGTTAGTGGCAAGATTTCGGGAAATGTTAGGCAAGATAAGGGAGAGTGGTAGGAGGTGTGTAGTGTCAGGAATCTTGCCTCGTGTGTATGTTAGCAGGAATGGTTGTCTAGAGCCATTGGTGTGAATGATCGGGTAAAAGGGATGTGTAAGGATGTGGGTGTCAGCTTTGTGGATGTATGGGATAGGTTCTATGGGCGAAGGGATTTGTATGCTAGGGATGGTGTGCATCTGAGTAGGAAGGGTGTGGATGTGCTGAGTGGATGTCTGGAGGGGGGAGTTGGGATGGAGTGTAGGGGGTGAGGTAGCAAATGCATTCCAGAAGAAAGATGTTAGACATAAATTAGATAGGATAAACAGAGATAGTGAAAAGATTAGGAAAGATTTCCAGGTGCAAATAGGAGAGAATAAGATTAGGATTCCAAATAAGGAGACAGCATCTAGGAAGGTAGCAGGACTATAGTTGAGGAGGACTTAGATGTTGTACGTGTCACAGAGGCATGGGTAAATGAGGAAAAGTTTAGGGAAAATAGGAAAGAATATGAAGTAGATGGATACATTATGTATTTACACCAGAGAATTGGTAGGATAGGTGGAGGAGTAGTTATTTATGTAAAAAAATCCTTCATTTCCAGTCAGGTTAATGGTATTAAGGTAGATAGCAGAGCAGAGTCCTTATGGCTGGATATTAGAGTAAACAAAAGTAAGGTTATTAGAGTAGGAACTTTTATAGACCACCTAACCAGTCAGCAGATGTAGACAACCTTATGGTAGATGAGATAAATAGGGGTGTACTAGTCAGACAATTATCTTAGGGGATTTTAATCTTAAGTCAGTAAACTGGGAGAGGATGGTAGGAGATGCTAGTGAAAATAAGTTTATGGAAAGTTTTCAGGATAACTATTTAGTGCAGATGGTAGATAAACCTACTAGGGGGAGGAAGGTTTTAGACATAGTACTAACAAATATTGAGCATTGTTTAAAGGAAGTTGAGGTAGGAGAGACTTTAGCAAACAGTGACCATCATATAATTAGATTTATCATTAATTCCAGTAGGGATAATATAGTGAATAAGACTAGAGTCCCAAACTATCAGAAAGGCAATTATGGTAGGTTACGTCAGTTATTAGGAGAGGTAAACTGGGAAGATAGTTTTGGAAATAAAACTGCACAGGAGATGTGGGATATTTTTAAGGTTGTAGTAAAGGGTATAGTGATGCAGTGTATCCCTTACAAAGATATAAGGCAGAGAAACAGGAAGCCATTATGGTGGACTCATGAGATAGGTAGCCAGATCAGAGAGAAGAAGAGGGCATACAGAGAGTTGCAGAAAAGTGGGAAGATGTAGATTTGATTAGGTACAGACAGGTCAGAGATGATTTGAGTAAGGTTATAAAAAAAGTAAAAGGCAGGCAGAGATAAAACTAGCTAGAGCTGGGAGTAAAGATCCCAAAAATTATATAGTTATTACAAGGTCAGTGATAAAAGAAATAAGGATAGGATTGGACCACTCAGAAAAGATGGTGTAGTAGTGGATCAAAATGAAGACATAGTAGAATTATTGAATGAACAATTTTCTTCAGTATTTACTAGGAAAGAATAGGAAATCCTGTTACAAACAGTGCGACGAGTAGTTTAAGAGCTTTAGAAAATATTGATATAAAACCGGGAATTATTAGGAAATTTATTCTTGAACTAGACGATAGGAAAGCTAGTGGTCCTGATGAGCTACATGCCAGAGTACTTAGGGAGGGTGTAGACAGTATTTCTGAAGCACTTAAGTTAATCTTTGAAAGATCACTTAGGTTTGCTGAGATACCTCAGGACTGGAAGTTAGCTAATGTTACTCCAATATTTAAAAAGGTAGGAAGGATGATGCGAATAATTATAGACCGATCAGTTTAACTAGTATAGTATGTAAGATACTAGAGAAAATCATTAAGGGTAGTATTTGGGAGCATTTAAATGAGAATAGATTAATTAGAGATACCCAACATGGCTTTAGATCAGGGAGGTCCTGTCTTACAAATTTGCTCGATATCTTAGAATATATTACCAAGGAGTTAGATGATGGAAATAGCATAGATGTTATATATCTAGATTTTAGCAAGGCGTTTGATAAGGTACCGCATAGGAGGCTAGTGTACAAATTGAGACTACATGGGATAGGGGTAGGTTAGTTGATTGGATTAGTGAATGGCTTTCTGATAGGAAACAGAGAGTAGTATTAAATGGGGCAATGTCTGAGTGGAAGGAAGTGGTTAGTGGGGTACCCCAAGGATCAGTGCTAGGACCTCTTCTTTTCTTGGTGTACATTAACGATTTAGATATAGGAATTAGTAGCAAAGTATCAAAGTTTGCAGATGATACTAAGATAGCATGTGCAGTACAGGGTGAAAAGGACAATTACAGAATACAACGAGACCTGGACAGGCTGATAGCATGGGCAGACAGGTGGCAGATGGAGTTTAATTCTAAAAGTGTCAGGTTATGCATTTAGGTAAAGACAACACAAACTTTAGCTATGAGATGGAGGGATGTTGGCTAGAGGCAGTAGAGGAAGGAAAGGATTTAGGAGTAGTGATAGACAGGACTATGAAATTTTCAAAGCAATGTTTAGAAGCAAGAAATAGGGCAAATAGGATCCTGGGTTTTATAAATAGAAATGTTAGTTATAAAAGTAAGGAAGTGGTGCGTAGCTTATATAATTCCTATGTTAGGCCCCATTTAGAGTATTGCATACAGGCCTGGTCACCCCACTATAGGCAGGATATCAACATGTTAGAAGCAGTTCAGAGAAGAGCAACTAGGATGATACCAGCATTAAAGCGCCTGGAGTATAGAGATAGATTAAAGGAATTAAACATGTTTTCATTTGAGAGGAGATGTATAAGAGGGATATGATAGAGTTATTTAAAATGTTCTCAGATACAAACTACATAGATGTGAGATCTTTCTTTACCTTAGAGGAGGAAGTAGGACTAGAAATCATGGCAGGAAGATTAGAAAGCAAGGCTGCAGGTTAGATATAAGAAAATATTTCTTTAGTCATAGGGTGGTAGACTTCTGGAATGCATTGTAAATAGCACTAGTTTGACAATGTTTAAAAACAGATTAGATAAGCACTTAAATTTATTAGATTTATAATTATGTATAGCGCTGCATGATAGTTTTTATAAGAAATTTACTATAGTTAAACAAGACATGATCCCCATGTATGGGGATCACAGATTGTAGAGGAATTCACTGCAGGACTTAGCCCTGTTAATGGGCCAAATATTTAGAATTAGTATATAATGTATTGTGCACTTGTAAGTGTATCTTTAAGTACTGATGACGAGGTCACTGTGCGACTGATACAGGATAACCTAAATGGACCCTGGTGGCCCTTTGTTATCCTATTATTTATGTTATGTTATGTTATGTTAGGTAAATACACACTCCTCTCAATGGCCATGGTGTTCCACATAATTAAACATTCCAGAACACCTTTTGTTATGCTGACCCCAGCCACCACTCCCATGGCACTGTTCTTCATTCATTGGCACCTCCATGCATCCACAAGCCATCACTAACAGACCTCCATGATGGCTCCTGTTACCCTGGCTTGGCTCTTCCTCCAGAAAATAAGACAACTCTCCAGAATCTAATCAGATAATCTTTTTGTTATCTATGTGAATGGTTTTCAATTACTGTAGAAGTAAAAATAAAAAAGAGTCCTGCATCCAAAAATAGACAAATCAAAATATACAAGTTTCATAAAATAGAGAGAATATATAAAATAAGTAATTGTATCTAAGATAAATATTTTTGCGAGTACAGGCAACCCCCACTTAACGAAGGGGTTACGCTCCTAAAAACTCTTCGTTACGCAAATTTTTGTTAAGCAAACCAATTATAACAAGTTTAACCCCTGATTTCAGCTTCCATGGAGAGTAAACAAAGCGAGTGCATCATAATACAATAAAAAGTTTAATGAAAGTTAAAATTATGAAGTTAAACATTTAAGCAGTTTAATTTAAGACTAAGTCATTATAATATATACTAATGTATGTATGTAACTTTATAATGTTGATGATCTTAAATTTATGAATGGAGGGAGAGTAGAGCGGGAAATACGCTAGCCGGCAACCTGTGGAATGTAAACAAAGGACGCATCATTGTACCGCATACAAAACTTATGTACCACATTTCCACAAGGCTTTCCATTTTATCCATTGTAGAGTCACGAGTTCAGGTGGTTCTTTTAGCTTGCAAGGAAGATACAGTCTCACCAGCCTTCTTAATAGAGTCTGCTGACTTGAAAATGGTAGACAGTAGATGGAGTCATTCCAAGGTGGGAAGCAATGCTATTAGTTTTCTCGCCTCTCTCGTGTCTGTGAATAATATCCAGCTTCACTTCGAGAGTAAGAGACTTCCTAGTCTTCTTAGCAACGCCAGGCGACATTGCAGGGCGTTTTGATGGCATGTAGAGTGAGTGAAGACGAGCTGCTGTTGACTCTGTTATCTTTTAGAACTAGGGGAGTGAGTGGTGTGTGTTTTGTCCACCAGAGGCGCTGTGTATTCAAAAGCCTGTCAGCTTGCGTGATACGGCGGGGCTTTCAAACTTGGAAAAAATTACCTGGATAAAATTTTGTTAAAGCGAGTTTGGTGTTCGTTAAACGAGATGATAGTAAAAAGGAAACCTTTGTTGTAGCAAAATTTCATTGTGTGAACCTTCGTTAAGCGGGGGATGTCTGTACTGTATTTTGTTTGCACCACAAGTGTACTTATGACCTTAAGGTATCATAGTTTGACATTATGTAAATACAGTGGACTTTCAGACTTGTGATATACAGGTAACCCCAGCTTAATGAATGGGTTACATTCCTAAAAAATTGTTCGTTGCGTGAATTTTCGTTAAGCGTACCAATTATAACAAATTTGACCCCTGACATGAACTTCCATTGAGAGTAAGCAAAGCAAGAGTGCATCATAGTACAGTAAAAGGTTTAATGAAAGTAAAAATTATGAAGTTAAACATTTAAAGTTTAATTTAAGACTAAGTCATTATAATGTACACTAATGTATGTATGTAAGTAATTTTATAATGTTGATGATCCTAAATTTATGAAGGGAGGGAGAGCAGAGCGGGAAAGACACTACCCAGCAACCTGTGGAATGTAAACAAAGGGCGCATCATTGTACCACATACAAAACTTATGTACCACATTTCCACAAGGCTTTCCATTTTATCTATTGCAGAGTCACGAGTTTGGGTGGTTCTTTTAGCTTGCAAGGAAGATACGGTCTCATCAGCCTTCTCAATAGAGTCTACTGACTTAAAAATAGTAGCGAACAATGCTATTAGTTTTCTCGCCTCCCTCATGTCTGTGAATAATATCCAGCTTCACTTCGAGAGTAAGAGACTTCCTGGTCTTCTTAACAATGCTAGGTGACATCGCAGGGCATTTTTGGTGGCATGTTGAGCGAGGGAAGATGAGCTGCTGCTGACGATGTTATTATTTTGAACTAAGAGTGGGAAAGGGTAGGGGAGCCTGTCGGCTTGTGTGACACGGCAGGGGCTTTCAAACTTGGAAAAAATTACCTGGGTAAAATTTTGTTAAAGCGAGTTTGGTGTTCATTATACGAGCAGATGGTAGTGAAAAGAAACGTTTGTTGTAGCAAAATTTCGTTGTGTGAACGTTCATTAAGCAGGGGTTGCCTTTAATTCGTTCCAGAAGGTTGTTCCATGTCCAAAATGTTCCAAGTCCAAATTGTTTTTGCCACAGAAAACAAGATAAAAAATCTTAATCCAATCCAAGACCCCAAATTTTTATCTAAATAAATAAAAATTTAACTATGTAAAATTAATATTATTTACATTTTGGTGGTGAACTTCATAGAACATGTAGATGATGGTATATAAGGGCAAGGGAGGCTGAAACTTATTGTTTGGAAGAGGAATCCCCTTCCATTAGAACTTCTGATAAGTTGATGAATATTCCAAAAATTTCACTTTGCTCACTCAGTGCTTGAAACAATAAACTATCACTCTGTGAAGTTTTTCTTTTTTAACTAAATTCCCTTCTCCCAGAAATCATTTTTAAATGTCTCATGCTGTTGAGTCAGAACCTGACTCGCACACTAAAAAAAATTATGTATTACAGTCAAGCTCCGCTTAATGAACGTTCACACAACAAAATTTCGCTACAACAAGCATTTCCTTTTACTACCATCTGCTCGTAAAACGACAAACAAACTCGCTTTAACAAAATTTTATCCAGGTAATTTTTTCCAAATTTGAAAGCCCCGCTGTATCGCGTGAGCCAACAAGCTTTTAAATACATCAGCGCCTCTCATGGACAAAATGTGCACCACTCACTCCCCTACCCTTCTCCACTCTTAGTTCAAAACAAAAACAGGGTCCAGCACCAGCTCTACATTTCACACTCAACATGCCACCAAAAATGCCCTGCAACCAGCCCTGCAATGTCGCCTAGCATTGCTATGAAGACCAGGAAGTCTCTTACTCTCAAAGTAAAGCTGGATATTATTCACAAACACGAGGCGAGAAAACTAATAGCATTGCTCACCATCACCACCATGGCTTGACTCCATCTACTGTCTGTACCATTTTCAAGTCAGCAGACTCTATTAAGAAGGCTGGTGAGACCATATCTTCCTTGCAAGCTAAAAGAACCACCTGAACTCGTGACTCTACAATGGATAAAATGGAAAACCTTGTGGAAATGTGATACAGGAGATCCTAGTGATTTAACTGTTCGCAGTTTGAATCATCGCTAATTCGAACTCAGTTAGTTAATACCCAATCCTCAAGGTTTAACTGACTTACTCACCAATTCAACATTCATATCTGGCACGCCACCGCCACCCACCCAGTCAAAATCCGCCAAGAGCCCAATTTGCCGCAAACCCACCAGGCAGAAGTGTAAACCGATGCTACCCCGGGTCATCGCTAAGAGCTAGTGTCATCACACTAGCACTTTTCCGTCAACTTTTTCTGTCAACTTTCTGAAAAATGTCAACTTTTGTTGATGTTGGTCTTCTGCCTTTGTCACATTTGCCAACTGTAAAGAAACATGGCGGCCCCTTCATCCCCCAGCAAGCCGTTGCTAATTTTTCATAGCTATTTTTGGCCTTTATTGCTCTCTATGAGAAACTCTTCAGACAGCTTTGTCCACTCATAGACAACAGAGCTGCTCATCTTGGCCAGTTGTTCCTTGGAAGTTCTGCCTTGGGCGTATATCCCAGATAAATGTAAACAAACAACTGAACTACTTTTCACTGTTATGAAGAAGAAATATATATATATATATATATATATATATATATATATATATATATATATATATATATATATATATATACAGTAAGGTCCCGGGTTACGTCGGTCTCAAGTTACGTCAAACTCGCACTTACGTCAGTCCACTATAAGGCAATTTAAGATTTAAAAAATTGAAAATTTATAAATCATAAAGCACGGTGTTTATTGTTATTGTTGGCCGCCAGGCGTCACTAGTGGTTATCCGCCACACCGCCCACCTCACGCTTGAATACAATAACACTCTACGTACCTCAGACCGTCGCCCCTGGCAAGAGTGTACCTACATCTGCGTTTGCTGACTATCTTAGTATTTTGCTCAATGGCACCAAAACGAAAACTCCTGAGTGATAGCAGTGATGCTAAGAAAAGGAAAACCATTATGCTACAAGAAAAAGTGGACATAATTAAAAGACATGAGAAGGGAGGCAGCAGCTGTGTATAAGGGAGTGAAGAAGAAAATGGGAAGCCCGTTACCATGACAACAGGGAGGTTGACGACCTTGAGGGCTCGCGCACCTATCACAACAATAACAACTCCGGAGCCTTCGCCTGGGCCACACGACACTTGCAGGTCACTTGCACCATCTGCGCCTGTCTGCTGATCCCTATTGCCCTTTCCTATTGCATTTCCTGCTCCGCTGCCCACGCTACTCCCACCGCACTGCACTCGCTCCCAGCTGTCCACCCTGGGCGTCACAACATTCGACCTGCCTACCTCCTGGCGGCCTCAGTCCACCCTCTGGCAACATGCAGTCCTTCGCGCGGCCCTAATCAACAACAAAAACAAGCTTGTGTTTCATATTCCTACATACTTGTAAATAATATAACAATATAACCTTTACTTATATAACGCTTCTACTCCTACTCCACAAAGCTCCCAGCTGTCCACCCACAACATTCGACCTGCCCACCCTCCTGGCGGTCTCAGGCCGCCCTCTCGGCAACCTGCAGTCCTTCATTCGCCCTAATCAATATATTCCTACATAGTTGTAAATAATATACCAATATAACAATATAACCTTTACTTACCTGAATAACCATAAAAATGATTGGTTGAAAACTCGATAATATGCTTTGAAAGTACAAAAACTCGAGTTACATACAAAATCAACACGTCATGTTTCAGGAACGTAACTCTGGCGTAACTCGGGACCTTACTGTATATATATATATATATATATATATATATATATATATATATATATATATATATATATATATATATATATATACAGTAAGTCGCAAATCAAAATTACCATATACTGAACCCATTACCACATGTAATAACAGGGAGTGCATTCCAGCATGTCAAAAGTCACCCGTACAGAAATTAAAATACATGAAAAGTCATTAAAAAAAATGTAAAGTACTGCACAAAAATACAGAAAATTTTTTTATTTACCTTTCACTCACCATGTATTCTATCAGATGATGTCCCTCCAGAGGCTAAGAAACAGTAGGAATTTCAGCCCTTACTCATCTTCAGCTGAGTGGGCAGACGAGGATAAGATGTCGTCATCTGCAGACTCAGCCGAAGATGAGTAAGGGCTGAAATTCCTACTGTCTCTTTCTGGAGGACATCATCTGATAGAATGGTGGTGAAGGTATAAAAATTTCTGTATTTTTTTTACCTTTCACTCACCATGTATTCTATCAGATGATGTCCCTCCAGAGGCTAAGAGACAGTAGGAATTTCAGCCCTTACTCATCTTCGGCTGAGTGGGCAGACGAGGATAAGATGTCGTCATCTGCACTGTCAGAAGCAGATGTGGAAGGACCAACAGTAGCTGGGTTGGCACATTTCACTGGTTTGAAGAAAGAGGATATAAAGGAAGGGCAAGCTGTAAAACCGTCGGCAGCAGATGTGGAAGGGCCAGCTGTAGCAGGGTCTGCAGGTGTGACAAGGACAGCATGTCTGACTGGCTTGAAGAACGAGTAGATGGAGGACTGTTTGATTTTCCTTGTTTTTTCATTATAGATTTCTTGATAAATTTTGACACTTTTCTCTACATCATGAGCCACTTTGCTATCCCCGGCAGGATTTGGGTCATATTCCTTCAGGGTTTCCAGAGCTTTTTCAATACTATCGAGACATTCTTTAAGAGTTTTGATGTTCAGGCCATACACAGGTTCTTCTTCCTCGTCTCCTTTTTTTCTGTCTCCTGTGATGCCTTGTCTAGCTCTGTAAGTTCATCATTTGAGAGAGGTTCTGCATGGCTTTCCAAAAGATCTTGAACATCATCATCATCAACTTCATCGAAGCCAGCCCTATGGCACAGACTTACTATGTCATTTCTGATCGCACCAATGTCGTCTTCAGTGAAGCCTGGGAATTCATGTGCGCATTCTGGCCAAACTTTATTCCACACCAAGTTCAAGATAGATGTCTTCACTTTGTCCCAAGATGACTTGATGTTATCTAAGGTGTGCTTGATATTATACGACTTCCACTATTCTCTGATAGTGGGCTTGCCAGGCCCATCTGTGCCCTTTACCAGTTGCTGCATGGTTTGCCGCTGGTAGAAGGCTTTAAATATCTACCATAATTACTATGAATATATTTGTGCTTACAATAGACCCTTTAATATTCCATTTACAGTAAGGTCTCGGTTTACGTCAGAGTTACGTTCCTGAAACATGACGTAAGTCGATTTTGTACGTAACTCGAGTTTCCGTACATTTCAAAGCATATTATGGAGTTTTCAACCAATCATTGTTTATGGTCATTCAGGTAAGTTAAAGGTTATATTGTTATATTATTTACAAGTATGTAGGAATATGAAACACAAGCTTGTTTTTGTTGTTGATTAGGGCCACGAACGCGAAGGACTGCAGGTTGCAGAGAGGGGTGGACACCTGAGGCCGCCAGAAGGGTGGGCAGGTCGAATGTTGTGACGCCCAGGGTGGACAGCTGGGAGCATAGTGCAGTGCGGTGGGAGTAGAAGCGTGGGCAGCAAGGCAGGAAATGCAATAGGAAAGGGCAGACAGGCGCAGACGGTGCAAATCAGCTGCGAGTGTTGTGTGGCCCAGGCGAAGGCTCCGGAGTTGTTATTGTTGTGATGGGTGTGCGAGCCCTCAAGGTCGTCAACCTCCCCGTTGTCATGGTAACGGGCTTTCCATTTTCTTCTTCCGTCCCTCACACACAGCTGCTGCCTCCCTTCTCATGTCTTTTAATTATGTCCTCTTTTTTTCTTGTAGCGTAATGGTTTTCCTTTTCTTACCATCACTGATGTCACTAAGAAGTTTTCTCTTTGGTGCCATTGAGCAAGATACTAAGAACTTGAGTCAGTAAACGCAGAAGTAGGATAACACTCTTGCCAGGGGCGATGGTGTGGTGGAACTGAGGCAGGGTGTTATTGTATTCAAGCGTGAGGCGGGCGGTGTGGCGGGCAACCACCAACAATAACAATAAATCCCGCTCTTTACGATTTATAAATTTTCAATTTTTTTAATCTTAAATTGCCTTATAGTGGACTGACGTAACTACGAGTTTGACGTAACTCGAGACCGACGTAACCCGGGACTTTACTGTATTCATCTCATAAGTAATGCATGTAAGTAATATGTAATGCAGTTATAAAAAATAAAGGGTTAGGCAAAGAGTTAACAGGCTCCATGGGTGGTCAAGTTAGTCAGTACTGTGAGTGGCGGGGAGATGTGGCGTGGATGACGTCATCACCCCTGCTCCCCCGCGCTGGGCCCTCTCGGATGACGTGAAATTTTGTTACTGTATATCGAATCGAGGCTAGTAATTTCCAAATACCTTAACTGTGAATTTACCGTCGCCCCTGGCAAGAGTGTTATCCTACTTCTGCGTTTACTGACTAAAGTTCTTAGTATCTTGCTCAATGGCACCAAAGAGAAAACTTCTTAGTGACAGCAGTGATGCTAAGAAAAGGAAAACCATTACGCTACAAGAAAAAAGAGGACGTAATTAAAGACATGAGAAGGGAGGCAGCAACTGTGTGTGAGGGAGTGAAAAAAAAAAGGAAGCCCGTTACCATGACGACGGGGAGATTGAGGATCTTGAGGGTTCGCGCACCCATCACAACAATAACAACTCCGGAGCCTTCGTCTGGGACACATGACACTCGCAGCTCACTTGCACCATCTGTACCTGTCTGCTGTCTACTCCCACCACACTGCACTACGCTCCCAGCTGTCCGCCCTGGGCGTCACAACATTCGACCTGTCCACCCTCCTGGCGGCCTCAGGCATCCACCTCTCTCGGCAACCTGCAGTCCTTCGCGTTCGCGGCCCTAATCAACAACAAAAACAAGCTTGTGTTTCATATTCCTATATAGTTGTAAATAATATAACAATATAACCTTTCACTTACCTGAATGACCATAAACAATAATTGGTTGAAAACTCAATAATATGCTTTGAAATGTACAGAAACTCGAGTTACGTACAAAATCGACTTACGTCATGTTACAGAAACATAACTCTGACGTAAACCGAGACCTTACTGTACTATTATTATACATCACCTAATTCACAACAAGCCTCACTACATTACTACAAAAGATACTGTTGAGACAGAGGTGTGAAGCTGAACCAGATGCCTTAACACATAAGTCACGACTCAGAGACTGTCCAGTTTACTCGTAAAAAAGTAGTTTGCTGTGACACTGCCTATGGCGCCTTCCGACATCCTGACTTATAAGTGAATAATATTTTCTAGAGAAGCGGGGATCTGATGCATTATCATCATATCATGGTCCAGGAAGTCACCATTGTATACACAATCATATACGAAATGTCAATCGGATAAATACAAATAGCAAGACAAAGATGAAATGATAAAAATCTTTAGGAGCTGATATCTTAAAAAGTAGTTCTTTACACCAAAAAATCTCACAAAATCGGTAAAAATCCTGATAGATTTTTGTTAAGTATCACGTTAAACTACAACTAAAATAGAATCTTTCTCTGGATTCAGATTTTTATAATGTCAGTAGAAAACAAGATACAGGAATATGATTATTTTTCTAAGCTTTTTTTTTTCCTTTTTTTTTCCTTCAAAGACAAAATTAAACTAACAAAAATAATTTCAGGGAAAGTTAAATACATGTACAAAGTTTCTATACCATTTTCTCACAGCAATTAACTTTAAAATAAAATCCATGAAATAAAAAAAATAAAAAACATGCTTTGAGTCTCATTTACCATTCACCCAAACTTGATAATATACAGAATAGCTTACTTCAACATATCAAAGTTTCAAGCCAATTGGACTTAACATTAGTGCAGTATGAGCAAACTGAGGTTCAAAACTTAGTCCTACGAGGATTCTTTGTTTCATGTCTGTTATACCTTATACCCCGTGAGGCTCAATCATGGCTTTTACATTTACATTAGACCCCATCAGGCACGATAGTGGCACTTTTCAAATACTGCACTCATTTAATGCCGCACAGTTTGTCTATGCTTGAGGCTATCTGTCATATATCAAGGCCTGTCATTGGCCCATTGTTTTCAAGATGGTGGACAATTAGCCAATTATGTACAGTGGTACCTCAAGATACGAAATTAATTTGTTCCGGAATGGCTTTCATATCATGGTTTTTTGTATAATTAGTAGCATTTTACATGTAAATCGCCTAATTCATTACAAGCTCTACAAAATACCACATTAAATTTTATAATAAGGGTAAAACCAGAATGAAATAAGAGCCAAATACATTTGAATCATTCAATATACCTAACCTAACCGTCCGTTAATACCTGTAAATGAAGTAGATAATACAACATAATGCAATAATAAATGAAAAATAATACTGTTCCCTCGCTATTTCATGGTTCGACTTTCGCGGCTTCACTGTTTCGCGGTTTTTTAAACATATTCGTAGATACGTTCTGCAGATTTTTCGTTATATCATGGGGTCCTTGGCGTCACTTACAAATACAGGCAACCCCCACTTAACGAAGGGGTTACATTCCTAAAAAAACACTACGTTAAGCGAAACTTCGTTAAGCGAACCGATTATAACAAGTTTAACCCAGGACTTGAACTTCCATTGAGAGTAAGCAAAGTGAGAGTGCATCATAGTAGAGTGAAAGGTTTAATGAAAGTAAAAATTATGAAGTTTAACATTTAGGCAGTTTAATTTAACTTAAGTCATTATAATGTACACTCATGTATGTATGTACGTAACTTTATAATGTTGATGATCTTAAATCTATGCAGGGAGGGAGAGTGAAGCGGGAAAGACACTAATCGGCAACCTGTGGAATGTAAATAAAGGGCGCATCATTGTACCGCATACAAAACTTATGTACCACATTTCCATAAGGCTTTCCATTTTATCCATTGTAGAGTCACAAGTTCAGGTGGTTCTTTTAGCTTGCAAGGAAGATACAGTCTCACGAGCCTTCTTAATTTCAGTGCGGATGTGTTTTGTGACACGTGCGTGCCACAGCTGAGTTCACGCGTCAGGAACCGAGCGTGCTCCCCGTGACACGCACATGCCATTGTTATAAGCTGTGTGTATTGAGGCCTCGGTTTCTGGGTTATTTCTACCCACGTGGTGGCAAGTGTCTGTGTTTACAAACATAAGGTTACAGCCATTCGTGGGACGGTTTGAAATGTCATAAACTTTGATCAATGAGTTATTGTCAATGCTGTGACGTAATTTGTGAAGACCAATCATCATATTATATTTTTTTTATACATCATATTTTCTGACCTACGTATGGCAACACATGCTTTGTCAAGTGCCGCAATGCGGTATTCTCTAGCTTCTGTTCAGTGCTGCCTGAAGTTTTTTTGTGGTAGCATGTGCGGATTTACTTCGCAATTATGGATATCTCTACAACTGACAGTGAAGATGAATATGATGGTCGGACAATAAGTGAATTAGAGGGGTCTGATGACTCAATGGAAGGTGATGATACTTTGTTTGATCCTGAAGCTATCAGTGATGTAGAGTGATGCTAGCAGCGAGAGTATTGAGACGTTGTCCGCAAGCAGTGGGCTGTCATGCAGCCCTCCTGCCTCACCCCCCACAGCTGCTGGTAGACAAACAGATTTCACACTTCTTTCAGACCCATTCTCTGACACCAGACCTAACCCTCTACCTACATGTAACACTGATTTTCCTCATGTACATCCTAGTATTATTCTACATCATGAAGCCAGTGCTATGAGTGATCTAGACTGTTTTCAGTTATTCATGGGGAAAGATGTGATTGCTGCTCTGTGTCTCTGGACCAATGTGCGTGCTGCATATTTTTTTTTAAACAAATGACATGTTGTGGGGTTTCTCTGATAGAAAACATTAAAATGAATAATATAGTGTGAACAGGGTGTTTGTGAGAGAAGAAGCTGAAGACTACCGCACGGACGATGCGAAGTGCGTGGGCAGTCAGTTCGGCAGTGAAAGGCCCATAGAATAGAAGGTCGACCTACGTGCATCTCTAGGGGGAAAAGGGGGGACTAGTGACATCAGCAGGTTCACCAACAGGGAAGCTTCCTCCCAGGATGTGTCTTACTTGCATGGAAACCTCACGCTCTCCCTCTGCCCGTTGAGCAAATCATACTTACTTGGCACAGGAGACAAGTTTTGTGAAGGCACCCTCTACCTGCCAGGTCTCTCTCTCTCTCTCTCTCTCTCTCTCTCTCTCTCTCTCTCTCTCTCTCTCTCTCTCTTTTTCTCTCTTTGACCATTGCATCGTTATCATATTCAATGATATCAATACTCTTGCTGTTATTAATTATTATTATCATTATTATTACTATCATTAAACTTTTGCTGTGCGCGATAGCCAAGGGTTAAGTGTACTACATACTACATATTATATACTACTGATAATTAAAACAGTCACACACTGCACAACTCAGCATTCTGACCGATGTTGGCGCGGAACAGAGGGAATGGGAGAGAGAGAGAGAGAGAAGCACGTCAACACCTACCCAGCAGCTTGCTAACTGAACCAACATTCCCACTCAGACCACTTGTGAACCAGATGATGTCACGGATATGCATATCAGACACATTTTGAACGCCTCGTAGGTCGACCTTCAATTTTATGGGCCTTGGTTGTATCTTGCCAGTCTCATCTAGGCTGTTGACCGTCTTGCATACTGTATCTTAGAGCTGTGTTCGCGATAATTTTTTTTTGTTTACCTGGTGATTCATTAAGCCCTTACAATGCTGCCTAAGCACTGTGCCCCTGCAAAAGCTTCCTCTAGTACACCCAAGAGGAAGAGGAAGATGATGACCATCAGTGAAAAAGTGAAACTTTTGGATATGATCAAAGAGGGCAGAAGAAGGTGAGTGTTACATATCGTATGAGAGCAGTGGCGGAGAGAAAGAGAGAGAGAAAGTAAATGTATAATTACTGTATTAGGTTTTATAATTAAATACATTTAAGTAAAACACTGTATATGTAAAGTATAAATACTGTTTACATATTTTTAAACATTCTGGTACCCACATACACATACAAAAAAATTCCTAAGGGGGTCAAATCCTACTTCGCGGTTTTTCACCTTTCGTGGGGGTTCTGATATCAATTAACCACGATAAACAAGGGATCACTGTAATACGAAAATTATACGAAAAATGTGGAACCTTGCCTTTCGAGTGAGGCGATGTCCGAAAGCAAAAGTGGCAGCAGATGAGGAGGATAAACGGCAGAAAATATAGAAAATGCCAGGAAACATTAACACTTAACTTGATGAAACACTTAAAATTATTATTATTTGCTGTTACAAGTATTTCCAATACCATAATCCTTCCTGCAGCCTACTCGGCATGTGGAGAAAATGGCCCGCTCCCTTGTCTCATAGCAACACATACGTACATAAATGCACACGAACGCACACACAGGTAATGGAGGAGGAGGAGTCATGATGATGTTAAGGAAGGAGATAGTGGTAAATCAAGTGGAGTTTGGGGAACGAAAATCAGAAATACTGTATGTTAAGATGCATATTAACAAAAAGGAGTTAACAATCATTGGAACATATGTGCCACCAAAAACAAACTCATGGACTAACCAAGAATATAGAGACATGATAGATGACACAATAAGGAGTCTTACAAGAATCATTAAGGAACGGAGAAAAGTGATATTGGTAGGAGATTTCAACTGTAAGGAGGTAGACTGGGAAAATTATGAAAGTGGTATGGGGGAAGATGCCTGGGGAGATAGATTCCTGAACCTAATGATAGATAATTTGATGGTCCAAAGAGTAAAGGAAAACACAAGATTCAGAGGAAACGATGAGCCGGCAAGATTAGACCTAGTTTTTACAAGGGATATACCAATTAACGAATGACCATGTAATATTAGAAATGGATATAGAAGAAAGAAAGGAAGATAGAGATGAATCATATAAAGGAGACCGATTAAATTACAGAAAGGCTGATATTGAGAATCTCAAGAACTATTTTAAAAACGTAAACTGGGAGGAGATGGAAAACTCATTAACGGTTCAAGAGAAATATAACTTATTTGTGGAAATATACAAAACTGGGGTCAGGGGAATATGTTCCGAAATATAGACCTAAAGGAGAAGGAAAGAAAGATTGGTTTAATGCAAGATGTGCTAGGGCAAAGGAGAAACGAGATGGAGCATGGAAAAGGTGGAGAAGAAACAGAAATCCAGAAAATAAGGAAAACTTCAAAACAGCAAGAAATGAATATGCTAAGGTGAGAAAGGAAGAAGAAAAGAACTATGAAAAGGACATTGTCGAAAAATGTAAGGAACAACCAAAATTGTTCTACAGATTCATAAATGGAAAAATAAGACAAAAAGAAACAATAGAAAGGTTAAAAGGAGAAAACGGAATGGTGGAAGACCCAAAAGTATGGCAGAACTGTTAAATAGTAAATTTCATGAGGTCTTTACTAAGGAATCCAAATTTGAAAGACCACAGGGTAATAGAGAGACTGTCTATATGAAAGAGATTAAAGTAACCAAGCTTGAAATAAAAAGTTGATGACGGAATTGGATGAGGAAAAGGCAATGGGACCGGATGAAGTCTCAGGCAGAATACTGAAAGAATGTAGGGAAGAACTAGCAAGTCCAATATACAACATCATAAAATGCTCAATAGAAAATGGAACAGTGCCAGTGGAGTGGAAAAGAGCTGAGGTGGTTCCCATATATAAGAGCGGAAGGAAGGAAGAACCTTTAAATTACAGACCGGTATCACTAACTAGTGTAATATGCAAGATGTGTGAAAAAGTAATAAAGAAGCAATGGATTGAGTTTCTTGAAGACAACAAAATATTATCAAATAGCCAATTTGGTTTTAGAAAAGGTCGGTCATGTGTGACAAATTTATTGAGTTTCTACTCTAGAATAGTTGATAAAGTACAAGAGAGAGGATGGGTTGACTGTATTTATTTAGATCTAAAAAAGGCTTTTGATAAAGTGCCACATGAAAGATTACTATGGAAGTTAGAGGAGAAGGGTGGCTTAAAAGGAAGCACATTGAGATGGATGAAGAATTACTTAAGGGGGAGAGAAATAAGGACGATAGTTAAAGATATGAAGTCCAAGTGGAGAACAGTAGACAGCGGAGTGCCACAGGGGTCAGTATTGGCACCAATACTTTTCTCGTATATATAAATGACATGCCAGAGGAGTGAACAGCTACATAAATCTGTTTGCGGACGATGCGAAACTGTGCAGAGTCATTAAACAAAAAGAGGATTGTGAAATACTACAGGAAGACTTAAACAAGATCTGGAAATGGAGCAAAAAATGGGAGATGGAATTCAATGTGGACAAAAGCCATGTCATGGAAATGGGAAAAAGTGAAAGACGACCAGTGGGAATCTATAAGATGGGAGATGGAGTAGAACTAGAAAAAGTAAAAAAGGAAAAGGACTTGGGAGTGACAATGGAAGAAAATAATCAACCGGTAAGCCATATTGATAGAATTTTCAGAGAGACGTATAATTTCCTAAGGAATATTGGAGTAGCATTTCACTATATGGACAAGGAAATGATGAAGAAATTGATAAGTACTAAAATAAGACCTAGATTGGAATATGCAGGAGTTGTGTGGACTTCCCATAAAAAGAAACACATAAGAAAATTAGAGAGACTACACATGCCAGAGGGAGTGAACAGATACATAAATCTGTTTGCGGACGATGCGAAACTGTGCAGAGTCATTAAACAAAAAGAGGATTGTGAAATACTACAGGAAGACTTAAACAAGATCTGGAAATGGAGCAAAAAATGGGAGATGGAATTCAATGTGGACAAAAAGCCATGTCATGGAAATGGGAAAAAGTGAAAGACGACCAGTGGGAATCTATAAGATGAGGAATGGAGTAGAACTAGAAAAAGGAAAAAAGGAAAAGGACTTGGGAGTGACAATGGAAGAAAATAATCAACCGGTAAGCCATATTGATAGAATTTTCAGAGAGACGTATAATTTCCTAAGGAATATTGGAGTAGCATTTCACTATATGGACAAGGAAATGATGAAGAAATTGATAAGTACTAAAATAAGACCTAGATTAGAATATGCAGGAGTTGTGTGGACTTCCCATAAAAAGAAACACATAAGAAAATTAGAGAGACTACAAAAAATGGCTACAAGAATGGTTCCAGAATTTAAAGGGATGGCATATGAGG
Source organism: Portunus trituberculatus (assembly GCF_017591435.1). Lineage (NCBI taxonomy): Eukaryota > Metazoa > Arthropoda > Malacostraca > Decapoda > Portunidae > Portunus > Portunus trituberculatus. Next base: position 526,454 of record NW_025541561.1, on the reverse strand, counting down.
AGAGACTAAAGGCAATGGATCTACCAACCTTGGAGCAGAGAAGAGAGAGAGGGGATCTGATACAAGTTTATAAATTGATTAATGGAATGGATGAAGTGGATAATGAGAAACTGATCCTGAGAGAAGAATATGACTTTAGAAGCACAAGATCGCATAGTAAGAAACTAAGGAAGGACGATGTCTGAGAGATGTTAAAAATTTAGTTTCCATAAAGATGTGTTGAGACTTGGAACAGTTTGAGTGAGGAAGTGGTGTCAGCAAAGAGTGTGCATAGTTTTAAAGAAAAATTGGATAAGTGTAGATATGGAGACGGGACCACACGAGCATAAAGCCCAGGCCCTGTAAAACTACAACTAGGTAAATACAACTAGGTAAATACAGGTAACAAATAGGTAAATACATGCCAGGTGCCTTTATACTTTTATTAATAGAACATCCAAAAGACTTACTCATTCAAGTAAGAGTCAAAACTCCACTTGTGAATTATATTCACAAAGATAAAGCCTGTGAAGCACAATTGCAAAATGAAACACAGGCAACCCCCTTTAACGAAGGGGTTACGTTCCTAAAAAACACTTCGTTAAGCGAAACTTCGTTAAGCGAACCGATTATAACAAGTTTAACCCCTGATTTGAACTTCCATTGAGAGTAAACAAAGCGAGAGTGCATCATAGTACAGTAAAAGGTTTAATGAAAGTAAAAATTATGAAGTTAAACATTTAGGTAGTTTAATTTAAGTCATTATAATGTACACTAATGTATGTATGTACGTAACTTTATAATGTTGATGATCTTAACTTTATGAAGGGAGGGAGAGTGAAACGGGAAATACACTAACCGGCAACCTGTGGAATGTAAACAAAGTGCGCATCATGGTACCGCATACAAAACTTATGTACCACATTTCCACAAGGCTTTCCATTTTATCCATTGTAGAGTCACGAGTTCAGGTGGTTCTTTTAGCTTTCAAGGAAGATGAGGTCTCACCAACCTTCTTAATAGAGTCTGCTGACTTGAAAATAGTAGACAGTAGATGGAGTCAAGATGGTGGCAAGCAATGTTATTAGTTTTCTGGCCTCTCTCTGTCTGTGAATAATACCCAGCTTCACTTGAGTAAGACACTTCCTGGTCTTCTTAGGAATGTTAGGCCACATTGCAGGGTGTTTTGGTGGTAAGTTGAACTAGGGAAGATGAGCTGCTAGTGACTCTGTTATGTTTTGACTGGGGAGTGAGTGGTGCACGTGATCTTGATCTTGATCTTGATGCTACAGGTGACGCAGAATTTTTTTTGAGTCAGGCTTTTGTATCGGCAGTGCCTGTGTTGTCCACGAGAGGCTTGATCTTGATGTTTATTCTACAAGTGCCTCAGGATTTCTCCTGAGGCAGGCCTTAGTACCAGCAGCTCCTGGTGTATTCAAAACCCTGTCAGCTTGCATGATACGGTGGGACTTTCAAATTTGGAAAAAATTACCTGGATAAAACTTCGTTAAAGCGAGTTTGGTGTTCATTAAACGAGCAGACGGTAGTAAAACGAAACCTTAGTTGTAGCGAAATTTCGTTGTGTGAACCTTCGTTAAACGGGGGTTGCCTGTAAATACGAACAGCAGCACTGCACGTTCGGTTTCAGCGATCGGACAAGTGATTTCGTAATGTAAACAACAGGTCCAAAACATGCCGTCACCCGCCACTAAAACAAGAAGAGATGGACTGTTTCACTGTGAATACGTATTCACCTATGATGTTTTTATTTACATAGTTTTAAATTTGTGTTGAGTGCTCCAGCAAATTTGTAATGAATGGTGAAACAATAGTGTCTTGCAGATTCCTTGCTTCTGATGTTTTTCTGTTCAGTGGTCGGGTATATACTGAATGCGTTCTTGTATGAGAATGACTTTTTTTTTCTTATAAATTTCTTTCAAATATTAGGATGCGTCTTCCAAGATGCAGCATCTTGCATTTATTCATTTTTTTCAGTTTCTAAATAGCGAGAATTTTAAAATTTTCTGCACGCAGGAATTTTGAGTTTTGTTTTGTATCTTTCGTATGTTGAGTAATTTTTCGTAATATGAAGCGAAAAAATCTTCGCATATCATTTCGTAAAATAAAATTTTCGTATACAGAAGTTTTCATATCTACAAGTACCACTGTATCAGCTTTTACAAGGGTACGTTTGTGTGAGGGCCCAAGCATGAGGATGGGGAGGACACTAATGTCAGTGTACTGAATTTTATCATTTTCTATCAATATCTTGGTGAGATATAAGATATATGTGTATTTCCATGGATAAGTAAGTAGTTCAGAAACAAATTATGATGCATGACAATATTAGATTTATTATTTTCATTTTATTATTGGTGTAGTGCTGGCTTGATGGAGTCAGCTGAGGAGGATGTGTCGTCAATTGTTGTTCCTGACTACAACAGTAAGCCCCCGAATTTAGTGAAATCCAGCTTAGCGAAACCCATATTTAGCGACTGTCTGGAAAAAGGCCAAGCCCTCAAGTCTAGCGATTATCTCTCATATTTAGCGAATGTACCGCGCTACACTGTCCCACCTCCCGCTCACTCTGAGCCAATCGCGTGTCTGTTTGGCAGTGACGTCGGCCCCACAGTGCCTCCGGCATTCCTGCTTGACACTTGAGCTATTGTGTGAACTCATTTTTTGTGCTCCCATCCTCGCTGTTTAGCAAGTTTCGCTATCACCATGGCCTCCACTATTGGTTCTGGGGGTGCTGATTCTCGTGAAGGTGGCGATGTTACAGCTGTAAATGGGGACTAGAAATGGGGACTTTGGGTAGATGAAAGACTGATTGGTATTTTTTCCCTATTTAAAGTAGTATTCAAATTTGGCGAAATTCCAATTTAGCGATGCTTTCAGCAGACTAATAGGATCGCTAAATGTGGGGGCTTACTGTACTAAGAAGTTGAATTTTCATTATATTACAATTTGTTCACTTCCCTGATTTATTTTCCATAATGAATGCAGTATATCAAAGGAAAAATTCTTATTGGTGTAGATAAGAGTGTGTGGTGCTGGCTTGATGGAGTCAGATGAGGAGAATGTAGTGATGCTTGTTTCTGACCACGAGAAGTTGAATTTTCATTATATTACATTTTGCTGACTTTCTTGTTTTATTTTCCATAATGAATACAACATATCAGAGGAAGACTTCTTATTTTGAATCGATATGTGATTCATAAACTTTGCTGATGTGTTTTTGCAAAAAATCTAAGGAAATAAAAGAATACCTTTGTAAATTTTATCTTGCTTTGAATTTTTTTTTTTTACCATTGTTTGATTTTTTTTGTGCATATATGTTATGTTTGTTCATTAATGATCATACCACAACAAAGAGCAACTCCTAAGCTTTCTAATTACACATAAATGTCTCAGTGTTTGTTAAAATACTTTGATTGAACACTAAAGGACTCGAGGAAACTTTCTAACATTTGCTACCCATTTTTTTATCCACATATTTTGCAACCGCTGCCTCCTGTTATGATGGGATATAATGGTTAATAAATATTTTTCTTACTTATGAGATCAGTATTCTTATAAAAAATATTACTTAACCATGGTTAAGTGACTTTGGTCAAGTGAAAAACTGGTTAAATGTCCTCACCCTAGCTGTAAAAAGAGCAACAACACGGAATCAATACAAAGGGGGAACTCATGTTTACTTTCCAGCAACGGTGCTGGTTTTACCCAGATTCGCCTGGATTTCGCTACCTTCAGATTGTTCCATGTCCAAAATTTTGTTTTAACACTGAGGGAAAAGATTATTGAAATTTTTGTTCCGAGTCCAAAATATTCCATGTCTGAGGTGTTCCAAGTCCAAGGTCCACTGTATGTTGAGATGTCACTAATATTATTGAACATAAGGTAACATACCTCAGTAAGTTTTCTAAACCTTTTAATGGCTTGTTAATTATGTTAGCTTTAAATATGAGGCCTGTGCTGACCATCATGGCAGTTTTCAAAGTATTACTCTAGGTTTATCATTCTGCCTTAGAAGCAAGATGTTAAAGAATATCAAAAATCCTCCATGCAATGTAGAACATATTTCTCAACTTAGTCAACTACAAATGCATGTCTTACAAACTTAACTTGGTCATTGGTCACTTTGAGCAAGACCAACATTGAGAAAGGGCTTAAGAAACATACCCTATGTTGTCAATTGTCAATTACATTATGAAGTAGAGAAATATGGAAAAATTGTTGTGGCTTGCATGTTGTTGCACAATTAGTGCATTATGAGGTGTATTCCTACAAGAGGTGTTACATGATGCTGATGGTGGTGTTAAAGTTAATGGTGCTATAGCAGATCATATAAGCACTACTGGGCAAGTTGAGGTGTTGGGATGGATGTTTTATAATTTCTTTTCTTAAATGCAAGTGTTCGAAAACAACTACAGTGGTACCTCAAGATGCGAGTTTAATTTATTTTGTGAATTACCTCGTATCTCAAAAAACCTGTACCTCAAAAATTCCTTCCATTGAAATGCATTGAAATGCCATTAATCTGTCAATATGAGGTAGTAGATATCCACCAAAAGGATAATTTATTCCCAGCGAGGTCTAATATCACTAGTTCAGGGGGTGCTGTGAACTTTCCATTAAAGCTAGTTGTGATCTCGCTGAACATTTCCCTTTGTATCTCACAATTTAAGGGGCAGTTACAGCCTGCTCTCTAAAGACAACTCTCCTTCTTCACTCAAAACTACATGCACTTACTACACACACAGCCTTCACTTAAAATTCAAAATGAAAAAATGGTAACTCCAAATCCAGCCTTGGAGTCCCCTTCTGTGGAGGGGACGAGAAATGTCCCCAGGTCGGACTCCTCTCTTGATGACAACCCCAAATGTCTTGACACCTTCCTCAACTTTTCAACATTAACTTCTGCAACATTCACTATCTTAGATCTTATTTTCAATTTCTGGAACACCACCTCTTCTCTACTAAACCTTGTCTTCTTTTCCTCACCGAAACACAGCTGTCTGAGGCAACTCTGTTCCCTCCTACTTTCTCTATTCTCATTTTCGTTCCAAAGCTGGATGTTGCGTCTATGTGCGCAACGACAACTTGTTCTCGTGCCCACACTTTCGATTCTTCCAAGTTCTCCACAATCTGTCTTTGATTCAATAATCACTTTTTAACTAAATTCATCTGTGCTGTCTATCTCTCCCTTAACTCATCTGACTATAGTAAATTCTTTGACTATTTTACTTCAAAATCGAGCACATTCTGTTCCTCTATCCTTTTGCAAAGATTTTCATTCTTGGAGATTTCAAAGTTCACCACCAGCTTTAGCTTTCCTCTCTTTTAAACTGACAATCCTGGTGAACTAGCCTTCAACTTTGCTATCCTGCATGACCCACAATAACTGATGTAAAATCCTACTCATATTCCTGACTGTCTTGGAGATATACCCAGCATTCTTAATCTCTTCCTCACCTCTAATCCTTCTTCTTAATCTGTCACCCTTTCATCTCCGTTGGGCTCCTCCGATCACAATCTCATTTCTGTATATTGTCCTATTTCTCCAATTCCTCCTCAGGATCCCCCAAAGCTGAGGTGCCTCTGGCATTTTGGCTCTACCAGGTGGAGAGGACCTGAGGTATTATGTTGATTTTCCTTGGAATTACTGTTTTTGTATCAGAGACCCATCTCTGTGTGCTGAACGCATAACAGAGGTGATAGTGTCTGGCATGGCAGCGTATATTCCTAATTCTTTCTCTCAACCTAAACCTTCTGAACCTTGGTTTAACACAGCCTATTCTCATGCTATACATGATAGAGAGCTTGCCCACAAAAGATACTTAAGCCTTCCATCACCTGAATCTCATGCACTTTATATTACTGTCCAGAATCATGCCAAGTTTGTTCTTCAACTTGCCAAACACTCCAACATAAATAGAAAATGTCAAAATCTTTCAAACTCAAATCCACTCGAGACCAGCTAAAAACATCTCCAATAACTTTACTTCTTCATTTTTCCCTCCTTTATTTCATCTTGATGGCACCACTGCCATCTCTTCCGTCTCTAAAGATGAACTCTTCTCACGAACCTCTGCTAACAACTCCACCTTGGATGATTCTGGGCTTGTCCCTCCCTCTCCTCCTCCCTCTGACTATTTCATGTCTTCAATTAAAATTCTTCGTAATGATGTTTTCCATGCCCTCGCTGGCATAAACCCTCAGAAGACTTATGGACCTGATGGGATCCCTCCTATTGTTCTCAAAAACTGTGCTTCCGTGCTTGCACCTTGCCTGGCCAAACTCTTTCAACTTTGTCTGTCAACCTTTCCTTCTTGCTGGAAGTTTGCCTACATTCAGTCTGTTCCTAAATAGGGTGACAATTCTAATCCTCAAACTACTGCCCTATAGCTTTAATCTCTTGCTTGTCTAAAGTTTTTAATCTATCCTCAATAGGAAGATTCTTAAACGTCTGTCACTTCACAATCTTCTATCTGATCGCCAGTATTGCTTCGGTCAAGGTCACTCTACTGGTGATCTGGCTTTCCTCACTGAGTCTTGGTCATCCTCTTTCAGAAATTTTGGTGAAACTTTTGCTGTTGCATTAGACATATCAAAAGCTTTTGATAGAGTCTGGCATAAAGCTTTGATTTCAATACTGCCCTCCTATGGTTTTTATCCTCTGTAACTTTATCTCATGTTTCATTTCTGACCGTTCTATTGCTGCTGTAGTAGACGGCCACTGTTTTTCTCCTAAATCTATCAATAGTGGTGTTCCTAAGGGTTCTGTCCTGTCACCCACTCTCTTCTTCAATGACAATGAACTGTCTCCCTCTTCCACACTGAATATCCTCGATCTCTCCTTTACTTATAATCTTAACTGGAAACTTCACATCTCATCTCTTGCAAAAACAGCTTCTATGAAGTTAGGTGTTCTGAGGCGTCTCCGACAGTTTTTCTCGCCCCTCCAACTGCTAACTCCGTAGAAGGGCCTTATCCGTCCTTGTATGGAGTACTCTTTGAATGTTTAAGGAGGTTCCACTCACAGTTTTATTAAATAGGGTGAAATCAAAAGCTTTTCATCCCATCAACTCCCCTCCTCTGACTGACTGTCTTCAGCCTCTTTTTCACCACCGAAATGTTGCATCTCTTTCTATCTTCTATCACTATTTTCAAGCTAACTTTTCTACAGATCTTCCAAACTGGATGCCTCCCCTCCTCCTGCATCCCCACTGCACAAGGCCTTCTTCTTCCTCTCATCCCTATTCTGTCCAACTCTCTAATGCAAAAGTTAACCAGTACCCTCAATCATTCATACCTTTCACTGGTAAACTCTGGAACTCCCTGCCTGCTTCCCTATTTCTGTCTTTGTACGATTTGACTTCTTTGAAGAGGGAGGTATCGAGGCATTTGTTCCTTAATTTTGGCTAACCCTTTACTTATCTTCTAGAAAACTAGCATTCAAGTGGGCCTTTATTCTTAATATTTTGTTGCCTTTGGCTGGCCCTCTCTCCTACATAAAAAAAAAAAAGAAAAAAAAAACCCAGCCCAAAAAGAGCATCCCAATTTTTTCTTTACATGTTTTAAATAGAAACTGGTAACTATAAATAATAATTATTGTATAAAAACATAATAAAACATAACAAAAGAGAATATGAATAGATAAACTACTCTTACAAAATATATTTACCTCGGAAGGGTGCATTCCACAGGACGTTTCCCTACCATATCCCACCCTCACTTAGGTCCATCGAGAGAGAGAGAGAGAGAGAGGTAATAGAGCCCGCACCGCTGCCACCACAAGTTTCTTTACATTCTATCCCTTCTCAATGATAAGGGTCAGTGGAGTAGGTATGGGGGACATTGGAGAAATTTGTTTAGCCTTTTCAGTTATGTACAAGTATATACCTTATGAATGCATAAAAATATATAAAATAAAAGCAAAAGTTTATTCAGTGTTCTTATTTTGGAGACAGACGTTTTCAGCTAATGGTGGTGAATGGCAGAAGAAGAGAAGGAAGGGAGGAAGAGAGGGATGCAGGCACCATTCACACATAAAGATTTAACATAAATTATACTACACTTACTTGAAACAAAAAAAAGAATGGTCAGTAAATAGTATGGAAATAACGAAAGAACAATCCCAGTGCATGAAATCCACGGAAAACACAATGATACTAGCTCTACTGAGGCGGGAGTGATGTGCCAAGCTGCCGACCTGCAGCAACATCCCCAAGCACGACTCGTCTCTCAAATTTTCATTTGTATCTCAAAACCAAAAGTGGACCAAAATGTAGCTCATATCTCAAAAAACTTGTATCTCAGGTAGCTCGTATCTCAAGGTAGCACTGTAGTTTCACTATTATCATTTATTTTTTAAGTGAACTTTTCAGCAAGCACACCACATGGATGTTTGCTTTCAGTCTGTGCTATTGGCTGGTTTCCAATTATAGTAGTGCTATACAGTGTATAATTGAAAATGCAATTAATACATTTCTGTACTGTAATATGGTATAACATTGTTTTTTTGCACATGTATTAACAATAAGTTATCAATTATTTGTACAAGGGATCCTTGTGATTCAACCATTCGCAGCTTGAATTATCGCCAATTCATACACAGTTAATTAATACCCAATCCTCAAGGTTCGACCGACTGACTCGCCAATTCAACATTCATATCTCGTGCGCCACCCACTCAGTCAAACCTGCCACCAGCCCGCCAGGCAGATTACAGTGTGTATCACACTGGCCTATGATACGCGGAACACAAGCCATGGTTCTTGGTACGAAACCAGGATTATTATCACACACAAGCTGCCGCCTTCTTGCTATGCTAGGCAAATGGCCCAGCAACCAAGACCAAGCCTAATCAAAACAAACCAGAACAAAACCATGCCGCTTATACCTCAACCTGTGCTTCGTTCTGGAATTGCATTTGCACTTCCTCTTGTTGAAGAAAAAGTAAGTAAAAGAAACTAAAGAAGAACACAGATGTGTGCAATGGCAACTCTTGAGTCAAAGGTGGTTGCCACGAGCCCAAACTATCGACATGATATATATATCTTATCTTTCTGTATTGATGAAATATCATTTAATATTCCAATATGAAAAATTTAGGCACTTTCTTTTTAGTTTAAATAAAAAGGTTTTTATTACATATATTGTTTATTTTTTCATTGGGATAGCATACGGAGAACCAGAATGGATATGAAGCCATCCCAACTTTGCTCTGCTAATCCCGGGCAAGTTCCAGCTATCTGGAGCAGATGTTCCTTGTTTTGCATATCATAAGCCAGTGTGATAACCCCTTTCAAAGATAAGCTTGAGCTTATAAGAAAGTGTGAGACAGATATAGCTTACAGTGTCATTGCAGTGCATATGGGTATCCCTAGATCAACAGTATCAACAATTTGGAAGAACAGGGATAAGTACTGCGAGACTGCTGCAAGTGTTTTTATTTACAAAAATGTACTGTACAGCACCATAATATGTTTAATAAAAAAAAGTTAGATATAAATGAAACCTTTAATAGTACTGATTTAGTCTAAGTTAGTGTTTTTGAGAGGTTATAATGATGTTTTGGGGGTTCTAGGCTGGAGATTGCTCCCTATCCCCCCTAATTCTTAAATATCTTATGGAAAAATTGCTTCATGATTCAAATAAACGCTGATTCAACCGATGAAAAACCGCCCTAACCCCATCAAATTGTGAGGATCTCCTGTATAATACTAATTAGTGGGTAGACATTTTTATGTACTGTTATATGGACATTTATTACATACTTATATAAAATATACAGGATGAGAATACTTGTAAAAAAAATCTTACCATAAATTAACTTATGAGTTCTTTAGTTATTACAAAATTCTTTTATTTGTTACCTATTACTACAGAACATGAATGAGAACAGGATAAAAATAATGGACATAAAAAAGTAACAGAGATAAAGGAGGGACGAAAGGGCAAAAAAGGAGAGGAAAAATAGAGGCTACTAATTGCTGCAGAAAAGAAATTGACATATGAAAGAAGAAAGTGTGGGATTTTGCAAAAATAGAGAGGTGACAGCAAAGCTGAAGGGGGTATCACACTGGCTTATGATAAGCAGAGCACAAGCCATGGTTCTTGGTGCAAAACCGAAAACTTTATCACACACAAGCAGCCAGCATTCTTGCTGTGCTAGGCAAACAGACCAGCAACTAAGACCAAGCCTAATAAAAACAAACCAGAACTAAACCATGCTGCTTATACCTCAAATTATGCTTTATGTTGGCATTGCACTTGCACTTCCTGTTATTGACAAAAAGAAGCTAGAGAAGAACAATGAGGCATGCTATACCAACTTAGGAGTTGAGGATGGTTGTATGTGTGTGTGTGTAGAGAGAGAGAGAGAGAGAGATTGCTGAAATATTATTCAATATTCCAATGTGAAAAAATTTATGTACATTCTTCTTAGTTTAAATAATAGGTTGTTATTATATATCTTATGTTTATCTTTTTATTGGGATAGCATACGGAGAACTGGAATCGATATCAAGCCATCCCAACTTTGCTCCACTAATCTCGGGAAAGTTCCAGCTATCTGGAGCAAATGTTCCTCATTCCCCATATCATAGGCCAGTGTAATACCCCCCTAAGTCACAAGTGGAGACAAACCAGTTACAGAAATAGCTGTTAAACTAAAAAGGAACATGGTAAATTTACAGTTTCAATCAGTAATCCCTGCTCAACTCTGTTTTACCTACTAACACACCACACAAGGTAAACTAACTTTTTGTAACCTACTAAGAAGCTTTATTCCCCACATCCCCCTAATGAATCAGCACATAAAGTAAACATGTAGTAATCTTCTAACTAGTTGAGGATTGGGGTCATTGCTCCTCTTGGACACCCCACAATGTCCTTTTCAGTAAGATAAAACAGAAACGGTAAAATAGTAATGCTAAAAATTATCCAAACATAAAAATGTATTGGTTGAAACAGCTGTAAAACTGAAACAAAGGGCAAGTTAGGTGGATAGGCTGTAAGAAAAGACACTATTGTTCAGTATATACATTATATAGGTATAGTATATTCAGTTCAGTAAGTCTAGTGGAAGGGAAGAGAAAGAAGAAGCAAGAATCATGAATTAAAATGTAGTATAACATCCTTCCTACTCCTAACATGTTACACAAAAATAGAATTTATTCTAGGAGAAATATACACAAATAATCCAAAATAGCAAAACTAATGGCTTGGTTTGGCTTGGCTTGGCTTGTTTTGCATGATGCTTCACAGTTGTTTAATGTTTACATATTCCTGCATTGTGATTGGCTTAATGTCTCAAAAGGCAGAATAGCAATTAGACAGGGAATGGTCAGTGAGATGCGAAGTGGCTGCAAGATATAGCAAGGATTTACAAGCACCAAAAGTTACGATGTTGCAAATTTAGTTTGAGTATACCTCATAAGCATTCATCATAAGCACCTCAGAAGTTCCAAGTTTGTGAGGTTGGAAGTTACATTGGGCACTGTACTAATAAAGTGGTCCCTCCAGCTTGCCTTGTTTCCCGGCTCTCCCTCACAGCTCTTTCACTCAGCTGACATGAAATGTGAAGGAAAATATGATGACCAAAACTAACCTAACCTAACCTAGCTAACATAAGCTAACCATACTATTGGTCTGAAGGCTTCTGAGAAAGACATCAGCATTGCATGTCACATCAAGTAGGTCACATTAGCAAGGTTAGGTTAGGTTTAACTTAGAGTTTGGTTAGGTTAGAATAAAGTTTGGGTTAGCTTAGTTTTGGCTATAATATTTTCATTGTTACGTCATGTTAGCCAAGTGAAAGAGCTGCAAAAGGGGAGCAGGGAAACGAGAAGAGCTGGAGGGACCACTTTAATAGGACAATGCTCAAAGTGGATTTGCGTAACAACAAAAACGATGATAGTTTTCCTTGAAAATATTCGTTATCGCCAAGTGGCAGCACCGCCACTGACATTGAATTAAACTGCAACACTTTCTTTCTTAACACTTTGGCTTATCTCCACAAGCCACATTTTTGGCATTCCCTACACCTGTCACCTACACCTTTTCACCATGCCAACAGAAAACGTATTTGAATCACCTAATGCATGGACTTATTATTTCGATCTTGTAGTACCTAGTACTTACATGTAAAGCAACATACCCTTCCCACAGTTCTCTGATGAGTCAAAACATAAATAAAGCTGTTGATCATTGACGGAAGTCACGGCACACCGTGCAGTCAAACGTGTTCTTTCGTCACAACACGCCCAACACTAGTCGCTCTAAATATATCCAAAGCAAGGAGGTTTTATATCAGGAGGCAGCGTGACGTCACAAAAGTGAATGTGGTGCGCCATAAGTCAGCTGCTGTCCCTACCCCCTTACATCCAAAACATTGCCGACCAGTGCTGCCACTCTTGATTTTATAAAAAACCAAGAATCATCGGTAAAATACTCCAAGATAAACTAAAAAAAAACCCAAGATGGCCGTTTATATATTAAAACTCAAAATACAAACTCTTTCTTATCCTAATATGCATACACCTGAAGTGGGGGTTCCTCATCACTGTCGTCATCATCAGGGTCAGGTGAATGCAGAGTTGCCATTTCCACTTTTGAGCACATATCCTTGTAGCGCTGATGGCATTTTCCAGTTTTCAAGTCGCTAAGCAGTACTTTTGAATGGTCGACGCAGACAATGCGGCGCCTGTATTCTGACGAGAATGGTACGTGTAGTATATGACAAAGCAATGTTTCGCGCCCGTATTCTGACAAGTATGGTTCGTGTAAAACAAGAAGGCCAAAACGCTGCGCACTGTTATTCTGACGAGTTACACATGAGTTACGTGAGTAACGTGACGATGAACGAGATAAATACATAAAAGAACAGGAACGGCAAATCAGTTGGGAAAATTTGTCTAACATAATATTCGAACAATCCTACGGAAACAGTTTAGTCAGGTCTGACTCCGTTTGGCTCAGCAGAGGTGTCCGAATCTCAAACCCAACGACTTCAGTCGACAATATAGTACATTTATAATTTACACTGACGAAAATATGTAATGTTATTTACATAAATATTGTTTTTTTCCTATTATTATCACTATGTATACGTATTTTATTTCATTAAATATCTGATACTGGAGGAAATGGGGAAAAATACATGAATTTCATTGCCATGACCAAAAAACCAAGATTTCCTGAATTTAACTGAAAAAAATCCAAGACTCCAAGCTTGGAGCAGAAAAACCAAGATCTAGTAGAAAAATCCAAGGAGTGGCAGCACTGTATAATAATGCCGACCGCTCATTGAAAATACATGGGAAACCCGAGTTACGGCCCCTATACACTGTCAATCATGATTGCACAATCATCGAGATTGTGCAAGCAGTGTTTGGACCACACACTATCACTAAGATTGAGCAATTATTACTTACTTCTTGTAGTTTGCGGAGTGAAGATGAGTAAAGTGGTTGCATGCATTCTTCTGGCTTTAGACGATGAAGAAGAAAAGGAAATTGTGAATAGAAAGGTGTGGATGAAAGAGTGTCTTAAAAAAAAATCATAAATTCATACATGAAAACCTCCTACAGGAATTGCTTCTCTGTGCTCCTGCAGATTATTATTATTATTATCATTATTATTTTTACGTATGGACAGAGAATCAATCGTTCATGGATTTGGAAGAAAAGCTTATACCTCTCATACAGAAAATGGATACTAAGCTGAGAGATTCCATTTCACCCAGTGAAACATTTCAGGAACTTAGGCGTTTTCAGTAACACTGTGGAAGACGACCGGATTCTCAAAACATCGTAGCTTTTTGCAGTTAAGATCTTAAAAGCCCTCTCATAGTCGCCATTTTCTCTCGTGGGCTATGGTAACCAGAAAGGTGTATTTTTCAAAACAACGCCAGGAGACTATAAAGCCCACGATGATGCTATGAGAAACTCGGTCCGTTCCATCCCGCTGTTCAGCCGTTTTGCCAATCAGAAGGCGGCTGTCATCACAGCCTTGGAGAATGTTAACCAATAATATAGTTGTGTCTGGAAATATAAACAAATTCACGTGAAGGATAAAATATGATAAAAGACGAAATAGGACTTATGCAGTTCGTCCTTACCTATAAACTGACTCACACACCCAAATTCACCATGAATGTAGCGTCCAGATACAAATTACAAGTAGAAAAATGGAAATGCAGGTCGAGATGAGCGTGTATGGCCAGAAACTACCTTAAAATAGCAAGAACTGACGCCATCGTCACCTCATAGGAAGGGAGGGAGAAAGACAGCTAGCATGTTGGGGGAGTTCGTGGCTTTTGTAGGTTGAAATGTTTGTGTTGATTTGTAGAGTCGCTATTTCCTCTTTCCCTGTCTAATCCAAGGCAGTTTTTAGTTTTACCATTTTATATTACCAAGGAAACTATTATTCGTTTTGAATGTAATGTTTTGAATTATTGTTTTTTTACTTGGCCTCTTCAGTACCATGACACGTTTCTATATTTATTCTGGTTATTATTTGGTGATTTTATATGGCTTCAGAAATAATGTGGGGGATTAATATAGTGAAGACTGTGACCACTTATCTTGCGACCTCCATGGACTCTTCCTAATGTCAAAATTGTCTAATAATTACACTCGAAACTCGTGGTAAAAATGTGTCACAGTACTGAAGGGATTAACCCCTTCAGTACAAGTCATGGTGGTATCCTCCCTTAGCTTTGGGCTAAGGGGAGGAGGGAGGCATGATCTGTCGTACATAACAAGGATGAAGAAACAAGAGATAACTACTCCTTTAATATACAAAATTTGTCAAACATAACAAATATGTAGAATAATGGATAAGATAACATTATTCTCTTAACATAAATATATATTCCTTCAAAGAGAAATAAAACTTGGACACTAGGAGCTAGGCTTTGGTTCCGAGTGCCACACATTGAGGGGCCGAGCATTGTTTAAGGTATCGCTTGATAAAGACATTCGAGTTTGACCAGAACGCACGTTGAGTAATCTGGGTAGTTGAAACACCACGAGTCCAAGCGATAGAGGCTGCAGCCTGTCGCAGATCATGTAGTTGGGGAATGCCTGAAGGATCTGGCCCCGGTTAAGGGGTCTCCTTGAGACTGGATGAATAAAGAGGTGCCCTTGAGTTGTGGTAGACTTTGCTAGGTATTGTGTGAGATTCGATATTGGGCAAAGTTGGTTTCTGGCCAAAGGACGAATAACTATAGAAGGAGGAGTGTGGTTTGTTCTCTGATTCTTGTAAAGGAAACCTGGACGATGGAGCCGTCTTGATGGTGTGAGATGCCCTCACGACAGAAGGCTGCCATTTCCGCTCCACGGTTACCCGTAGCTAGTGCTGTGAGGATAAGGCATTTATGGAACAAATCTTCTTGCGACGCATCCGTATTCCTGAAGCGAGGTTGGCGGAGGAATTGGAGAACTTTTGTCAGATTCCACCGAATCTCCGGGAATCGTTGAGGAGGTTTCTCAAGGAACAAGGACTTTAGGAGAAGGGTAAAGTGTGGATCGGATAAATCTAGACTGGTAGCCTCTTTTATCGGGAGAGCTATAGCTAATTTATGTGAGGCGATGGTTTGAGAGGCAAATTTCTTCTGGAACTGTAGCCATCGGATAAACTGGAGAAGGAGAGGCAGGGATAAGATTGTGATTCGTCTGCTCCTGATCCAGTCTTGGAAAGCACACCAGGCGTGTTCTTGTTGCCAGCGTGTGGACTCACGAAAGCCTTTAATTAGTGAGTCTGTCACTTCTTCTCCGTACCTTCTGCTGAAGATGCAGTGCAAAAACATAGCGCAATCCATGGAACAGATGGAGACCATGGTGCTAGGTGAGTCCTGCCACCTGCAGGCTGGCTGGGGGGTGGAGGAGAGGCAGTGAGTCCAGTGCCCAGGACACTATAGTCCTGCTCCTCCAACAATGTGGATTGGGTATGGCTGTGTTGGGGAATTCCCGCTGTACAGTGGTGCCGCATGTCTCTTAGCCAGTGATGCAGCAGAGTTCTAATATTAGTAAAACTTTAGCAAATATGGTCAGCAAATATACATACGCATTTAACTTTAGTATTACAACGTATGAGAGAACAGTAAACTTATTATTGATAATATATTCATAAGCCTGGCAAGAAACATGGCATATATATTTTACAGTGTTGCTAAAAAAAAAAAAATAACATTCTTATAAAGAGGTTTCCTTGCAGTTTGGGATGGGTAAATAGTTCCGTAGTTATAATTAGATTATATCGTGAAGGAAAGTACAGGCAACCCCCGTTTAACGAAGGTTCACACAACGAAATTTCGCTACAACGAAGGTTTCATTTTACTACCATCTGCTCGTTTAACGAACATCAAACTCTCTTTAACGAAGTTATATCCAGGTAATTTTTTTTCCAGATTTGAAAGCCCCACCATATCACGCAAGCTGATAGGCTTTTGAATACACCAGGAGCTGCTGGTACTAAGGCCTGCCTCAGGAAAAATCCTGGGACACCTATAGAATAAAGATCAAGATCAAGATCAAGCCTCTCGTGGACAACACGCGCAACACTCACTCCCCAGTCAAAACATAACAGCCTCAGCAGCAGCTTGTCTTCCCTAGCTCAACTTACCACCAAAACGCCCTGCAATTGGCCTAGTGTTCGTAAGAAGACCAGGAAGTCTCTTACTCTCCAAATGAAGCTAGATATTATTCACAGACATGAGAGGCCAGAAAACTATAGCAGTGCTGGCCACTATCTTGACTCCATATTATACTGTCTCTATTTTCAAGTCAGCAGACTCTATTAAGAAGGCTGGTGAGACCGTATCTTCCTTGCAAGCTAAAAGAACCACCTGAACTCTTGACTCTACAATGGATAAAATGGAAAGCCTTGTGGAAATGTGGTACATAAGTTTTGTATGCAGTACAATGATGCGCACTTTGTTTACATTCCACAGGTTGCCGGTTAGTGTCTTTCCCGTTTCACTCTTCCTCCCTTCATAAAGTTAAGATCATCAACATTATAAAGTTACATACATTAGTGTACATTATAATGACTTAAATTAAACTACCTAAATTTTTAACTTCATAATTCTTACTTTCATTAAACCTTTTACTGTGCTATGATGCACTCTCGCTTTGCTTACTCTCAATGGAAGTTCAAATCAGGGGTTAAACTTGTTATAATCGGTTCGCTTAAAGAAGTTTCGCTTAACGAAGTGTTTTTAGGAACGTAACCCCTTCGTTAAACGGGGGTTGCCTGTACTTTAAAATAAGCTGACATAAGTAAGAAAAAAACTACATTCAAATCCTCACAGCAGCAACACCAATCATGCCTGCCATCCATACAGGTAATGGGAGGTCAGCTGGTGTCCTTGACCAGGAAGAAAGAAAGGGGGAGGAAGAGGGAGGGGTAAGAGAGAGGGAGAAAGAGGGAGAGGGGGGGTAGCCAACGAAGGATTAAATATATGGCAATGCTGTACTCCTGCTATTTCCCATTGGGGCCACACCCAATCCACATTGTTAGACGAGTAGGACTATAGTTGAGTTAGACGTGCTGATGAAGAGCGAGGATCCAAGATGAGGACCAGCATTCCCTTGAAGCTCTGGATCTGAGGTAGAAGTTGATCGAGCATCAACGTTGGGAGGAACAAATATGTTTTCTGCCACCTGTTCCATCGGGTTGAGAGAATGTCTACTGCTGCTGCTTGTGGATGTTGGAAGGGACAGATGAACGTTGATAATTTTGAGTTGAAGGGGGTTGCCATCAAGTCTACCTCTAGTGTACCTGCCCAATGCTGAATCCTGGAGAAGTCTCATGGATCCAGTTCTCACTTTGTCGGGATGGGTTCTGGGCGAGATAGGGCATCGGCTAGAACATTGAATACCCGGAATCTGTTTGGGAATTAGGATCAAATTTTTTCGTATGATGGTATCGAGCAACTCCTTGTATATTTGGTGCATCAGAGGACTCTTTATTGAGCCCTGCTTCATGTATGTGTAGAAGGTTTCCATCAATTTCTTGTAGTTCGCTATTTGGACTTTTAATTCTTCATTTTCGGTTCTTAGCCTAGTTTCGTTTTCTTCCACTCTTTTTATCCTTTCTTTCAATTTCTGGAGCTCTTTATCCTGTTCTTCATTCTCTTTCATTCCTATACTCTTCTTTATCAATTTATCTAATTTACGTTCGATAGTCAAGACTCTATCAAATAATGAAGTTTGCGCCGTATCAAAGCCTTCAAATTCTCTTTCTCCCTCACCATCATTGTCATCATCAGCTTTCATTCTTTCCCTTGTCACATACCTACATTTAGATGGAATCTCTTTCTCACTCATTATTATTTAACACTGTATTCATGAAAGAAAAATGAGTCCACACTTTTCGCCCAGGCCACTGCAAACCCAAACAAAGGTAGTGAAGATCAGCTGATTCTCGGGAGCGACGGTATTGCGTGCTTCCTCTACCGCGTCTCGTGTGTGTGTGTGTGTGTGTATTTACTTAGTTGTATTTACCTAATTGTAGTTTTACAGGGCCTGGGCTTTATGCTCGTGTGGCCCGTCTCCATATCTACACTTATCCAATCTTACTTTAAAAGTATGCACACTCGTTGCAGACACTACTTCTTCATTGAAACTGTTCCACGTCTCAATACATCTTTGCGGGAAACTATATTTTTTAACATCTCTCAGACATCTTTTTCTCAGCTTTTTACTATGCGATCTTGTGCTTCGGATGTCATATTCTTCTCTCAGGATCAGTTTCTCATTATCCACTTGGTCCATTCCGTTGATGTGTGTGTGTGTGTGTGTGTGTGTGTGTGTGTGTGTGTGTGTGTGTGTGTGTGTGCCTGTCTGTGTGTGAAATGCATTTTATTTCTCGTATATTTATTTTTATATTTTTGCTTTCATATTATTTTTTGCCTTTAAGTTAGTGTTAGTTTATTTTCTATTTGTTTTTTATATTCATTCTATTTTTTTTTCTTTTTTTGTTTTGTTGTTGGCCAGGATTTGTGGTTGTTGAGTGGTTTTGGGAGCTCCCTCTCGTCGTTTTGTGAGTATTGGAGATTTGTGGAATCTTTTGGGAAGAAAGAAGATCATTATTGGCCACGTTTGGAGTGAATATTGAGGAGTTGTTTGGTGGTGAGGTTCTACAAGTTTCTGGCGGTATTTCATGGAGATTATTTCGGTGTTGTAAGTGCCTGGCAGATATTATTAATTTGTGGTTCTGGTGAGAAGTGTATTGATCACAGATGTGAGTTAACATTGTGGAGTATAATGTATTGTATTATTAGAATCTAAGTTATAATATAAGGTAATTATTAAGTATTATTTGTTTTTTGTGTTTCCCTAACATATAACCTGTCACAAATTGAGCTTAATAGGAGAGAATTTATGTTAGCAGAGTTAAGGTGAGTACTTATAAACACTAAGATGACGTCCTAACGGTAAGAAGTCGTCCTAAATCACAAAAATGGCGGAATTCGAGTCTTAAATCCTTAAGACGGCATCCTAAGCCCTAAAGATGCGTCTTACTGCTAAAACACCTCCCGAGGTGTTTTAGCAGTAAGGCGCTCCTAAGATTTCATCCTAAAAGTAAACATGGCCGCTCGAGAGGAACCGCACCGCCACCACCTGCGACAGAGACGGTCGTTTCGTGAGAGGAAGGACGTCCTGAATGAGCTAGATGACCGTGAGCTGGTGAAGAGGTATTGGCAGGATCCTGCTGGTATCATTTTCGTGACAAATTTGGTGCGGGAAAGGCTGAAGAGACCAACTGCAAGGAACAAGGCCTCTCTCCCCGAGATGCAAGTTATCTTCACTGCGGTACCTCGCTATAGGAAAGATGCAGCAGTGCAGCACTGATGACTTGGGGCCCTCACAACAGACCATCAGCAGGATCATCAGTGATACAGTGATACAATGCCATCCTCTCTTAATTCATAAGATTTTTAGTCACCCAACTGGAAACTCAGTGGAGGAAGGAGGAGTTTCTGCAGATTGCTGGCTTCCCTGAAGTGATCGGTGGCATTGATGGAACGCACGTAATGATTGTGGCTCCTAGAGAGTATAAGGTAGAGTTTGTCAACAGGAAGAGATACTACAGCATCAACGTGCAGTTTGTGTTTGATGCTTGATACCACATTATTGATGTGGTTGCAAAGTGGCCGGGATCGGTTCACGATGCAAGAATACTTGTTCAAAGTGGACTCTGCACGATATTTGACAACGGCATCGTCCCAGCTGGGTGTCACTTACAGGAGATAGTGACTATCCCAGCAAGAAGTGGCTACTGACTCCATACCTCAGACCACAGCCTGGAGCACAGTCTTCTTATAACAGGTAAGCTACTGAGTAGTAAAATTTAGATAAAAAGTTATCTAATTAATTATCCCACATCACACAAAACTAATTATTTACCTCCCATAGTTACACTTTTCATATAAACTAATATAAAGTGCTAAATTAATGAATTAGGTATTTTGAAATATTATTGCAGTTTCACACAATCTTGACCCTCCCCAACCTTACTGGATTTCTCCATAAGATGAAGTAACCTAACCTAACATTTTGTAACCTCCTCATTGGGTTGACATCATCCCCCATTAAGGAGTAACTTAACATTTTGAAACTTGACCAGAACAACTGATAAGGTAAAGTAATTTAACATTGTGTAACCTCCTACCTGGGGAGCTTTGCCCCTCTGGATCCCCCAAAAAGTATACGTATCATTAATATCTGATAAGGTAAAATGGGGCTAGAAATGCTCCATAAAGTAAAATGTAGACCCTGCAGAGGGCTATAATTATGTAAAGTGTGTTGGTTGAATCACCAATACAACAAGTAAATTTCATGAAAATTTCCAAATATTTAAGAGTTTCTTCTTTTTTATTCTAAGTTTTCATGTGAATATATTAACCTAACCAATGTTATACTAGAGATTTTTTTTATGTTTCATAATGTTTAAGCTATCATGTCACAAATCATTATCATACAATGAATCTTAACTTAACCTTATACATGACATAACCTAAATGTTTGCAGAAATTAAATTAATGCATCATACCAATTTCAAGTACTGCATTGTAAGATTGAAATCTATATTAATTTCAGGGCCCACAAGAAAACCTGCAGCGTTGTTGAGAGGCATCGGGCAGCTGAAGCGACATTTTCACATGCTACACAGTGAGATCCGAGTTGGTCCTCCATCCAAGGTCTGCCAAATTGTAGAGGTTTGTGCACTGCTGCACAACATCTGCAAAGCAAGAAACATCATTCTTCCTGAGGAAGAAGAACATCTTGCTGCAGCCGAGGATGGAGGCAACGAGGAGCGACTCTAGCACAGAAAGTTCAAAGTCGCCATGAAGTAATCCTTTACAGGGATGAATTTGTTGTGCTTCACTTCAAGTAAGTAACACAACCCATAATGCTGATTATAGTAGCATTCTTCAGTTTTTTCTCCTCTGTCACTTTGTTATTTATATTTATATGTCTTGTTTTGTTGTGTGTGCACTGTTATGTTGGTGATTTCATCTTCCTTGCCTCACTCTCTGCCAGTCACTCACTATTTAAAAGATAGAGTTCTTCACAGATACCACAGTATCACTGTTCAACCTTACAATATTTAAATGGGTTATGATGAATGTGTATCTCAGCAACATCTAAAAAAATAATTAACACACTTTCACAACTAACTTAAATGATTCTTTCTTAATTATTTTTCACTGATTTTTATGAGTGTGGCATTGACTACATTATCAATTGTTCTGTAGTATATATATATATATATATATATATATATATATATATATATATATATATATATATATATATATATATATATATATATATATATATATATATATATATATATATATATATATATATATATATATATATATATATATATATATATATATATATATATATATATATATATATATATATATATATATATATATATATATATATATATATATATATATATATATATATATATATATATATATATATATATATATATATATATATATATATATATATATATATATATATATGTGATACAACATCAAGCAGTAAATCAATGTCTTTCTTTTACAGCATTGATGAGTGATGAGACACCAGTGTCATGACTGCTGAGATTGGTGTTATTCTCATGTAAGTAGTTTTTTTTTTTTTCTCTCTCCATACCTGAAGTAAGTAGATTGTAGGTTGAGCATATAGAAACTGCAGTTAATTTTGTGTTAACACTAATATTTGGTTGATTGGTTACAAACAAAACAAATAGTACATTATTTATATCCCTCTGCCACTTCCCCAGCATCATCTGCTGCCTGCACACTGCTGGCATCATTAGTTCTAACTTCAGAAACTAAGCTGATAATGTTTTTGGTTTTATTGCTAAGGACAAAAGTAACAAAAACCAGTAAATCTAGCTAAGGGTACAATGTGTTTGACTTAAATCCTATTCTGTTTGAAGGAAGCCCATGTCTAAGAAACTGTAAATCCCTAAGACTTGTTATCATTAACACATTCACCCACTACAACACCATATTTATGAGAGGGGAGAAGGGATAGGAATTAAGATAACTTTATTAGTTTTTTTTTCTTTTCTTATTACTGTTTTAGCTGTTTGGTTAAAGAATAAAAAAAAAAAAATTTCTCAACCATAGATAACAAATTTACCATTGTGTTTAACTCTAAGTTGTAAACTAAATGGGAACGAGTATTTTGGATTGCAGATATTTGAGACAGCATTATGGCCTAATATTGCTATATCTACAAGGGGTGGCGCCTGTTTTGTCACCAGTATTTGAGCCCGTTTCGTCACCAAAGGCTCACCAAAACAACAGTGATCCACCTAAATCAACAGATCAATAAAGAATAAAAAACAAAAACTAGATGTTCGTGTTGTATTTCATGGACATTAAAAGACTTAAAAACAATGAAACAATATAAAAAAAAAACTGGTAGAAACTATTCAGTACATGCTTATTTTGGGCTTGGAACGAACTGTTGGCAACTTCTTAGAAATTGAGTAGTGGTAATGGAGTTTTCCTCATAATCATCCCACAATTTCCAGAGGTGGACTTGCTTTTTTTTGCTGCTCTTGTGCAAGATTTTAAAGTCTGTTCAGCAACTAACTGTAGCTGTAGATTAACCATTATGGCTTCTCGGTGAAGAAGAGGGATGAGAAGGTATAGCGACAGGTTGTGTTTATTAGCACGTTGGTTAATGCGTCTGTGCCAGCCCTCAACATCATTGTTTGCGCACTAGTCGAAATGCGCACCAGTTGCCCACTGACCAGACGGTATTACTGAGCCAAGTTTCACTTACATAATCAATGAGCTCCCTAGTAGGCTCACATAGCTGTGATCTCTCTTTCAGTGTCTCAAAGGCTGGTCGTATATGACGTCTCGGGAGATAAGGAAGAGCAAAAAGCTGACGTATGAAGTCGTATACTGGTCCACGCTCTATGTAAGCTGTTGATAGGCCAACTTGTTGCACTTTTCGCCACATGGCTTGAGACCAGTGAAAAGTACAGCCATGAACATGGACAGATGGGTACAGGTTTCTTATTGTATTCCATAGAGCTACTTCAAAGTCCATTATTATTTCTTCCACCTCTGGGTCTGGCTCTAGCAACCCATTGATGGATTGAAATACTCTTGTATAGTCCTCCTGTTTCTTCCCACTCATCAGTACAAAAAGGAGGGGCACTTGCTTTGCATGTTCACCTGATTTAAGGAAGCCATGTATAGACAACAATTGATAAAATGGCTGCCGGACTATTTTAAATGTTCCATCAATGTACCACTGTTTAACATTGCTTAAGAGGTGAATCTGGTTCTCGGTAGCCATGATGATGTGCTGAGAGCAAATGTGGTTGACATCACTTTCCACCTTGACATCTGCTTGAATAAAATCTGGTGGCAGGCTGTTAGACATTATTTTAAAATCCAGAGTAGTTGGGTGGTGAGGTCGGTGTGATTGGCGATGCCTATTACCTTGTTTAACAAGGCTGAGTAGTTTAGGTAGCTGGTGGGCGTGAGGGTGAGCTTGCTTGTATGACGTTAGCTCCTCTTCCACAATTTGGGCAGCTGAAGTAAAATGATCTCGTTCACAGCGTTCCTTCACGGCTACCGACACTGTGGTGGCAGAAAGGAGTCCAGGTGTGGCAGGATGGTTGTGAGCCTGTTCTCCTGCTCTGAAATATGTCCCTCTCTGAATTACACTAGCTGGACACTTGTTGTTCTTTTGCCTAATGCTGCAAGTCCAATAGGTCACAGTTTCACTTGCTTTTCTTATTGTGTACATGTATCCAGCAGAACTATGTAATCGTGGCTTCCCGCGTTTTGTACCCCCAGGAATAATTTCGTAAGTCACTGGTCGATCATCAGTTAGATTTTCTTGTAACAGTGGTTCATTTTCTATTGAATTTTCTTGCACTGGAATAACTGGATCAATAGGTAAATCGACCGTAAATGAACTGTTAATGTCTATTATGGTCATAGACTCAAAGGAATCCTCTAGACAGTCAATAATGTCTAGGCACTCATCAGACAATTCTTCTGTTGAATGGCTGGGCGTAAAACTGCAAGCACTAGTGCCTGGGCACTCATCAGACAATTCTTCTGTTGAATGGCTGGGCGTAAAACTGCAAGCACTAGTGCCTGGGCACTCTGGTGGGTGGTGGGTAGGGCACTGGGGCACGTCCAATCAAAGGATCCACCCTGTTTTAATTCCTTGTTGATCTGTCTGTGTAAGAGAGAATGCTTTAATTAAAAATATGTAATTTATAAATTATTACACATTATAACCATTAAACTCATAGAATAAAATGATCAACAGTAATAGAAAACCCATTAACTTTGCATTCTCACCTGTACATCGCCTGAGTTATGTTTGTGACACAAAGCCTGTGTCTCCACTGGTGACAGCTGTCACACAATATAGCCTGTTGCTGTGGTCGAACTTCTTTCCCACAGCCGGAACATGGGTGCAAAGGTCTTCGAGTGGACGCCATCCTGAGGTGAATGCCTGGCCTGATGTTTGAAAACCGTCAATGGTTTTGGTCACGTGATCTAGAGTCGATGAAAGTCTGTTCGAGTCTGACTTTTCGTGGGCGTGGCTGTCTGACAACTCTTCGGACCGTTTGACAACCAGGTTCGACAACCGCGTTTGACGAACCGTTCGACCTCCGAAATCGCCTCCGAACCTGAACATTGGCAAAAATTTCGTTCAGGTCGGCAGGCACTGCGTAGCCTAATCTTCCCAGACGACAATCCTCTAAATACGTAATTTCAAACCAAACTAAAAAAAAAATAGTGGTCTTGTATGTGTGTGGGCCGCCTCCCATGCATGTACAGTTTACACCCACCCATCCCACCCAACATCATCAACACAGCTATTATTACGCCCGATATATATATACCAGATTCTCTCTCTCTCTCTCTCTCTCATCCAGATACTCCCAAAATAATAGTAAGATGCTGCATATTTTTCCAGTAAATTTGATTATCTTTATGCTGGAAAAATATTGAATAGCGGTGTCGGAATCTTTTTTTTTTTTAGTATATTGTTGGGGATGTACCCCAAGGGAAGAAGGCGATTCATGCCGCAACATCCACCTAATCCTTTAGTGAATAGGCCCAAGCTGAGGCTGGAGACGAGGGGCAAGGCACCTAACCCTTACCTATCCAAGTGCCTGTGGTGGGCCTCGAACTGCCGCACTTTCGAACAGCAGCTCTCGACACTAACCACTAGGCCACGATGACCCCCCATTGTCTGAATCTTTCAACAAATGTGCCTTTCAGCAATGTGCCTTCACACACACACACACACACTCGCTCACATCCTACTGATGACACACACACACACACAAACTCTCTCTTGATAATATTATTATCATTGGTGACGAAATGGAATTCCCACTGGTGAACAGCTGTCGTTTCCTTGGTGACGAAATGGGTTTTTGGTGACGAACTGGGCTGGTGACGAACTGGATTGGTGACGAAGTGGGGTGTATCCATCTACAAGTGGCTTATCCTTTGTTAAGGAAGGTGCATTCAATGATGCTTGCCTTATTGGTACAGCCATGAATAGAGACATTCTTAGGGTCCAAAATCTCATAGATTAACTCATTGTGCTGGGAGAGAGGAGGGTTGGCAGGAGGTCCACCATCTGGAAAGAATAATATAATCTTATTGCTAAAGAATTGCAAATACAAATAAATAATTTATAAAGAACGTGTTTTCACATAACGTACGTAACTCAGATGTGTGGTTGGAGTAATATTATTTGTCAGAGGTAGACACTGCATCATAATTAGTGTGTGCAATAAATGCATCCACTTCACAAAAAAAAAAAAAAATAAATAAATAAATAAAAAATGCAGGAAATGGCTGGCACTTTAATATATTAATCACTAGTACAAAACTTTCAATGTTGTTGCTTCCAAACTTAAAACAGGAACAGTTTACTGAAATTTATTCCTTAAAGTGGTTAGGTTCCATGATCTAAATCTCAAGTGACCTTAACAGTAGACCTGCTGAAACTTAGTATTTACTCAAATTACTAGTAAGCTTCCTTGCAAAAAATAAATAACCATAAATAAATACTTTTCTTTAAGTGAAATTGCCTTACCTATTCAGTGCTTAAAAGGAATAATAAGATAAATCATATCTTTTGTTAGGGTAAAACTGAAATTTCTATCAAGCTCAAAAATATTAAAATCTTGCTGCAACTCACACACAAATATAACAAAAATTAGCTCCCAAATTAATAACTCTTACCTGTGGCAGTCATGGCTTCTCTCTGCTTGCGGGTGTTCCGTCTTGCCTCAGATTTTATAATATGCCAATGTTTCCGGCACTCCTCAGTGCGGAGAATGTCTGACACGGCAGACACCTCCGCACTATTGGTCCTCCAAGCAGCATTTCTGGCTTCCTTAGAGCAGCCAGCTGTGGAGAAGTCGCTCCGGAGTATATTTGCGAGAATTTTGTATCGGTAGGCCAGATGAAGGCGTCCAGTTCGTCTTCCTGTTCCTCTTCTTGTCTTGAGTCTCTTGAGTAGCCATGGTGTGCAGTCGAAGTTGGCGCCAAATGATTGTTGTTTTGACAAGATGACAACAATGGTGGTAAATTTATACCTTCAATTATCAAGGTTAAAATGAAGAGGTGATTGTTGAAAACTAACTAGATAAATATGTTTTTATTTAAAATATAATTTTTACGTATTTTCACCCGTTTCTTGCGAAATTCCTCAAAAAACATTACATAACGTCTGCTCATTTTAGCGGTTAGCGATGTAAGCGCCTAAAGACGGTTACTTAACAAAGCATTCTGCTAGGAAAGATTCTTAGCGCTTAAGTCTCGTAGGTTAAGTACTTTTCCTAACTAAGATGGCATCTTTGTGGAGTTTTATAAGTACGGCCCCTTGCAGGCTGCCAGTTGCAGATCTCTTAAAACTCTTTAGGACGCCCAAGATTGCTTGAGTCTCCCTAAGAGCAACTGGGACGTAACAAATAAATGAGGCTCCGTCCGGGATTGTGAACTGTTCTGGTGAATATTTGCATATATATACTGTGTTTAAATTGTATTTTGTAATATATTGGTGGTAGACCCATTTTGTGTAAAATTATAAACTCTGTGACAAATTGTAAACATGGCGAGTGAGAAGCTAAATGCATTCTTCCAAGCTAAGGAAATTTACCGTTTGTACCAACTCACCAAGGAAGAACTATGTAAGGTGGCAGAGTTGATAGGAATTGTGTTGGAGGGAGAGGGGAAGGAAGACATGCAGAGAGAGAGTTAAAGGGTGCTTTGGAGAAGAGAGGTTGGTTTAAATCTGTTGATGAAGAGGGAATTGATGATGAATGGTCTGGTAGAGATTTTGAAGGTTTTGGAGCATACTCCTTGGTTAAGTCTTAATAGAAGGTCTTAATAAAAGTGAGAAAATGGAGCTTATCAAACTGCAAATCCAAGCAGATAAGGATATGGAGAAATTGAGATTAGAAGTAGAAAAAGAAAAATTGAGAATAGAAGTTGAGAAGGAGGTTAAGTTGAAACAAATTGAAATGGTAGTTGATGGTAGAGAGAACAGAGATGTAGATAAGAGAGAAAGACTTGTGCCTATATTTGTGGAAGGGAGGAAGAGAGCTTCTTTCAGTTTGAGAAAACTGATAAACTGAGGTGTTGGGATAAGGAAGATTGGGCGCTTTTGGTCCAGTCTAAATTTGTACCTGACGGCTCATTTACACCCACTGGGCTGTTACAGGGCTCAAAATAATTTACCACAGAGGCACAAGCAGTGAATGAGAGAAAAAAAAAGAGCTCTAACGAGAGAACAGGCAGA
>NW_025541561.1:490614-493114 GCF_017591435.1 Portunus trituberculatus | reverse complement strand
ATTTGCCATGTACAGCTCCATTTCCATATTCTGTCCAAGTCTTCCTGGAGTAGTTCGCAATCTTTGTCACATCTCACTTTTCGTAACAATTTTGCATCGTCTGCAAATAGGCTCACATAACTGGACACCCCATCCACCATGTCATTTATGTAGACTGCGAACATTACTGGTGCCAACACTGATCCCTGTGGAACTCCACTCTCCACCAATCCCCATTCTGATGGTCTGTCCTTAATTATTGTTCTCATTTCTCTTCCTACCAAAAGTCTTCCATCCATTTTAGTAAACTGCCATGCACTCCTCCTACCATTTCAAGTTTCCAGATCAGTCTCTGGTGTGGTACCTTATCAAAGGCCTTTTTTAAATCCAGATATATTCCATCAGCCCAACCATCTCTTTCCTGTATTACATCTATCACCCTCGAATAGTAACATATCAGGTTTGTCGTGCATGAACGCCCTTTCCTAAAACCAAATTGACACTCACAAAGTATGTCATTTTCTCCAAGAAGTCTGTCCATCTAGTCTTCACCACCCTCTCACACATCTTAGCTACCACACTTGTAAGTGACACTGGTCTATAGTTCAATGGGTCTCTCTTGTTACCTGATTTATAGATTGGGACAATGTTAGCTCTTTTCCAGTCTTGGGGCACTACGCCTTCCCTTAATGAGGCATCAATTACTTCACAAACTTTTTCTGCCAATTGCTCCCTGCATTCTCTTAAAATCCATCCTGATACCCCATCAGGTCCCACAGCTTTTCTCACTTCTAAACTCCCCATCATGTTCTTGATCTCCTCCACCGTTACTTGAAACTCCTTCATAATCCCTTTCTGTTCCATTACCAGTGGTTTGTCAAAAGCAGTCTCCTTTGTGAATACCTTCCGAAAGCATCCATTCATAGCCTCTGCCATTTCCTGGGATCTTCACTGTATACTCCATTTACTTCTAAACTTTCAATACTTTCTCTATTTTTGATGTTGTTGTTCACATGTCTGTAAAAAAGCCTTGGTTGGTCTTTACATTTATCAATTATATCCTTTTCTTGTTTCTTTCTTTCTTCTCTTCTAATCAACACATATTCATTTCTTGCTCTTTTGTAACTTTCCCACTGCTTAATCCGTCTTTTCCTTCTCCACCTCTTCCATGCATCCTCTTTTCTTGTTCTAGCCTTTTCACATCTATCGTTAAACCAGTCCTGCTTTCCAACTTCTCTATGTTGTCTTATTGGTACAAATTTTTTCTCACCTTCTTTGTATATTTTTATAAATTCCTTCCACTTTTCATTTGCTCCTTAGCACTCTTGAATTTCATCCAATTTGTCTCTTGAAAGAATTTCTTTAGGTTTCCAAAATCTGTCTTGGCATAATTCCATCTTCCCACTTTATATTCTTCATTTCTTCTAGATTTCTCTTCGTCTATCACCTTGAACTCCAAAACTGCATGATCACTCTTTGCTAAAGGGCACTCCACCCTCATCTCCTCAATGACCATTGGCTCTGTACTAAAGACCAAGTCCAGTCTTGACGATGCTCCCTCTCCTCCAAACCTAGTATCTTCTTTGACCCACTGAGTTAACACATTTTCCATTGCCAGTGTCAATAGTGTATTTCCCATGTTGTCTCTGATCCTTCCATTGACCAGTCCTCCCAACACACCTCTTTACAATTAAAATCTCCCATCATTATAGTTCGTTCACAGCCACCCAACATTTCTTCCAGACATGTTCCTGTATCACTTATCATTTCTTCATATTCCTGTACTGACCATGCATTTGTCTTAGGTGGTACGTACACCACTATGTAGTGCCTCTTTTTCCTTCATTAGTTTCTGCTCTGATCTTTAGCACTTCTGCCTTTCCCATACCTTTTTCACTTGATCCACCTTTATATCTTTTTAACCAGCAACATCACTCCTCCTCCCATCTTACCTACTCTATTTCTTTTCCAAACGTTATATTTCCTTCTCCAACCTTCATCAGGTCTTCTCCCTCTCTCAGTTTTGTTTCAGTAAGACCCACAATATCTGGGTTCTTGTCCCTCAAGTAATCGTTGAGTTCTAAAATCCCGATATCACTCCATTTATGTTGGAATACATTACATTTCGCTCATATGTAAGTTTCTTTAGTCCTTTCTTGCTGTACTTTTCTGGGTTATGAACCACTTCCTCAGTCTCATATCCAAGATTCTCCAGAAAAACTCTTTCTTCTCTTCTTCTGTCCTCTCTTCATTTTTTTTCAAAGCCTCTTTTCTCAACTCATTTAACATTTCTCTTTCCTTTTCACCGAGATCTCTTCTCAACCAAATCTTCCTTGTTGTTTCCTGCTGGGCTAGCCTCCATGACTTCTCCACCAATTCATCTACATCCTTTTGTGACTTAAGTGTGTGTGTGTGTGTGTGTGTGTGTGTGTGTGTGTGTGTGTGTGTGTGCGGACTGAGTGGCGCTAGGACTCAACGGTGCGAGAAAGAGCCGCGCCGGTACTACAATCAGGCCCATTGA
>NW_025541561.1:466762-490114 GCF_017591435.1 Portunus trituberculatus | reverse complement strand
GGACCCTCAACCTTACTGTGATGACTGCCTGGTGCCGCTTACGGTGCGGCACCTACTAGTGGAGTGTCCCAGTTTGACTGATTTAAGACACCGCTACCTCTACCGCTGTCGCAGTAGAGATAGGGGTGTCTATTATCTCTCAAAGGTCCTTGGACCAGAGTGCCTGGCCCAAGGACGTGACGTTTTTAATTTTTTGGGAGAAGCTGGTCTTCTCCCAAAGTTGTGAATATTATTTTATTTCATTGTTTTTTTTATTTAGTTTTATTGTATTTTTTTTTTTTTAGCTATTGTATTGGTTTTAACTGCTTTTAGTTGTTTTTATCAACAATTTTGTCATTTTACATTATTGTAGAGGCGCCATATGACCGTAGATGTTGCGGCGCCTAAAATTAAAATCCATCCATCCATCCACGTGTGGTATCGCCAACATTTAAGAACGACAAACAACATCTGACCTGGGCTATCTCCCCGGGTCTGACCTGGGTCATAAACCTGTTTCCTATTGACCCTTCTGCCATTACTAATCTCTTTATGGCTGGGTACGACAACACACAGCGTACTGGCAAACTATCATACATCCATATTTCTTTATTTCTTGTTTCTTTATATTTCTCATATTTCAACCATGATGTGGGCATCCGACACACACACACACACACACACACACACACACACACACACACACACACACACACACACACACAGAGACACACACACACACACACACACACACACACACACACAGACACACACACACACACACACACACACCCTAGAGGGCCCGGGTTCGTATCCCGGGAAGCGATGACGCAAATGGGCTCTCAATGTGTATCCTCTGTTCATCTGTTCACCTAGCAGTGAATAGGTACGGGATGTATGATGTGGTCTCAGTCCTAACCGAAGATCGGTCAGTATGAGCTCTGAGGTCTTTCTGTGCGGGTAAGGCTGGCTGGGTAACCAGAGAACGACCGTGGTGAATAACACACGCGCGCGCACGCACATTCACACACACACACACACACACACACACACACACACACACACACACACACACACACACACACACACACACACACACACACACACACACACACACACACACACACACACACACACACACACACACACACACACACACACACACACACACACACACACACACACACACACACACACACACACACACACACACACACACACACACACACACACACACACACACACACACACACACACTCTCACACACTCTCTCTCTCTCTCTCTCTCTCTCTCTCTCTCTCTCTCTCTCTCTCTCTCTCTCTCTCTCTCTCTCTCTCTCTCTCTCTCTCTCTCTCTCTCTCTCTCTCTCTCTCTCTCTCTCTCTCTCTCTCTCATTGAAAAGTAAAACATAAAAATATGCAAAAAAAAAAAAATATATGAATAATAAGAGAAAATATTTGATCACTCATTAATATTTTACGACATAAATTGTGACGATAAAAATGTAATAAGTTATGTAAATGAGGAAGAAGATCCGTTTTCGACTTTTTTGGAACTGTAATAAGCTTTTTTCCTTTTCTCTGCCTTCCAAAATAAAAATTAATCGTATTTCATGAAGAGTTTCCTTTCCGGCGCAGATAACTAGGGAATGAAATGTAAAGCAGCTAACTGATAAAAGAGAGAGAGAAAAAAAAAAGATGACATGAAAACTAATCATCTTGTCAGGAAAATGATATGGTAGTACATAAGAAAGTCCGTGGATAAAGTGTGATATGGAAATGTTATCGACAGGGAGACATATTGCCCTGTATGTTTGTGCAGCCCAGTGATAACCTCGCCTGTACCCTATTTTGCCCCTTATTACACATCACCGTTCCTTCCATGTCCTTCTTTTTCCTCCGTGTATTTCTACCGTCAATATTTCCATAAATCTTTCTATCCTCCCACCTCTCACCTAATATTTACTTTTTTCTCCCTCCATCTCTCCTTTCATTTTTCTATTCATCCTCCACCTGCTTCATTCCATTCTCCTCCATTTCCTTCCCTCCAGCTCTCTTCCCTTGACAGCCTCACCTTTCCCGGCGCTTTCTGACTGTGTTGCATAGCGGGTGATGCTCCCATAACACTTGCTACATCACTCTCACATTCTGATCCTAATCTCGTTCATTACTGAGAGAATCTGGTGAGGTTATCCGTGAAACTAATAAAGGGAATCAGAATTGAGTTGTTATTTTTGTTGTTGTTGTTGTTTCTGTTGCTATTAATTAATTTTCTTACTAATGATACGTACTTTACTTATATCTTAGCGTTCCATATACGTCAATAACGAGGCTCACCACATATACGCGCTGCATGCCCAAAAGTAATATTGAAACTACAGAAATTTGAAAAAAAATGTGAATGCAAAAAAAAAAAATAAGAAAGAATATTGAAGGCAAAATAATGGTATGGATGCATAATACGTGTGGAACACAAAAAAAGATATTAAATGAGTAAACACACACACACACACACACACACACACACAGAGAGAGAGAGAGAGAGAGAGAGAGAGAGAGAGAGAGAGAGAGAGAGAGAGAGAAATATTTATTTGAAAAAACAATATTTCACTAACAAACCATGATTCTCTCTCTCTCTCTCTCTCTCTCTCTCTCTCTGTGTGTGTAAGCTTATATCTTTTCCACTCCTACCTAAAGATTAGCGTCCAAGAGAGAGACAGAGAGACAGACAGACAGACAGACAGACAGATTACGGCTGCGTTTACACCAAGCGAATCGAATCGATTCAATTCATGATGAATCATTTGAATCGAGTCATTTTGAATCTGCATAGTTCCAACCGACTGAGTCTTAGAGAATCTAATTCACATCAATATCAGGGCAGCCTTCGGGCAGTATGGACTTGTTAGAGGAGTTTTCAGTAGCGGCGCGGCTGAGGGCAAACGGAGTCAAACGGAGGCAAGTTTTCGCAAACGCGAGCAAACGCCTTTCCAAAGTGTTTGCTCTCGTTTGGCAAACGCTTTTTAGCCAATCAGCGTGGAGCAACCCCATCAACCTCATGGTCGAATAAAACTGAATAGTTAGACGTATGTTAGGCCATAGAAGTGGGTACTGTAGATGTAGATTTACGTTTACATATTGTGCGGCATACTGGAGAGAACCGATATAAAAAATACGGCGTGAAATAAATTAAGGAGCTGGTGGTAGCTGGTGACATGTCGCATCTATCCGTCCTTCTTGTGGGTGTTGTCCGATTCCATACTTCTAGTCGTGACTTCGATACAATAATGGAGTTACTTTTCTATTATTAGGTGAAAAATGATAATATTTTGCAAATCCTTATATCATAAAGTAATGAATGATGGTAAAAATAGATTATCTGCTAATTATTGACGTAATTCAATTATATAGGCGTCAGAAAACCGCAGCCATACATCTACAATGGAACACCTTCAAAACAAGCCCGCGTAGATCAAACCACTTCCAGGACTGAAGACCTGTTGTTTTTGATGAGTATTGCGCTGCTCGGCCCTCGGCATATACAAATGATGAAACACTGGTGACCTATAATACTCCCCATCAAGGAATAAATCTCCAAACTCTTCCACTATGCTGCTGTGTTTACGTCTTGACCACAGCGCTAGCTCAGGCGACCGATGTGTACGATAACTTCTCCCAGGGATTGAGATCACAGTGACACGGTCGTCTGGCACCACCGACGGTGTCCTCAGCACTGTCCTGTTCAGCGTGAAGTCAAACATGTTTGGCCTTGCGGTGACTCTACTGAAAACGCCTTAGCTGTTGCAGAAATAGTAGCTGAGGAAGCGTAGGCGAAGGCTTCGGCAACAAAATTAATATGGGTGCATGCCATTAATTCTAGAAGACCTAAATTTGGGAGCTTTGGACATTTGTTCCCAGATTTGGTCGATAATCCGGAGTGGTTTTAGGATTTCTTTAGGATAACCAAAGAATAATTTAATATGTTGGTGGAGCCAGTCACCAACAAGAAGTACTAGGCCTACAGCAGTTCTAAACCATGTCAGTTCGTGACACTCTGAGAGAATACTTTATCTCGCCAGGTGCTGTCGAGTGGCAAGACAAAATGATTCACAGGTTGCCTCAGAAAGTTCTAGTACCCCTTGAGTTAACTCCTGTCATGATGTGGCACCATCGCAGTAATTGCGAAACTATCTATGAATGAAAAGCTGTTCCTCGAGAAAGAGAGAGAGAGAGAGAGAGAGAGAGAGAGAGAGGGATGAAGAGAGGTAGGGAGAGGGATGGGAGGGAGGGAGAAAGACTGACTGAGCGTGGGGTGGTTATGTAGTTTGATCATAGAAACAACGTCATGTCTGCTGTGTCTACCGAGTTATTGCCAGGGCCTGTAGCCTACAACTTGGTCAATTATAGTCTGGACACCACAAGAGCCACCATGAATCGACAGGAGGAGAAAATCTTTCAACGTGGCCAGATAATCGGCATGAGAAGAGCAGGCATGTTAATTGCTGCCATTTCGACTGAGCTGGCCATCACCAAGTCAACTGTGAGGCGTTGGTGCCAGAGATGGGGAGAGACGGGAAATATAAAAGATGAAGCAAGATGTGGAAGACCCAGGAAGACCAGTCCTGCTGACAACAAAGCGATCCTTGAATCAGCAACACAGTCTCCATTAAAAACTGCAGTTGCTATACGCAATGAGCTACAGCTGCAATTATCGCCAGGAACAGTTCGGAATAGACTTCACGAGGCCGGTATTCATCACAGGACGCCAGCAGTGAAGGGCAAGCTTACAGATCAGCATCGAGCAGCAAGACTAGAGTTTGCTCAACAGCACATCGATGATGGGCTCGATTACTGGGGACAAGTAATCTTTAGCGATGAGAAGACCTTCGCTTCAAACACCCATGGCCGTCTCCACTGCTGGCGCCGAGACAACACCCAATACACGACCGTCAGAACATCATCGAGGAGGATAGAAGCGGCCGCGTCACCTGTGATGTATGGGGATGGGTCCACCTGCACGGAGTAGGGGAGCTGACGGAGATACGAGGACGGTTCACAGCAGAACAATATATCTAGATTCTAGATTCTAGATCATGGAGGAAGTGATGGTTCCATCAGTACGCGCCATTGCCCTGCCCTATCCTGAGCGGATAATATTCATGCAGGTAAACATATTTTCTTCTCCCGTTTCATTGTTATTTGGTTAATGTCATTATGCTTTAATCTGATAATTTGTCTTTCATTGTCTGTACAGAAATCGAACACTTTGACCTGTATTTTATACGTCACCATTATGACAAATTATTTAAAACTCGTATTTTATGCAGGATAACTGTCCCGTCCACACTGCAAGAATCGTCCGCATATGGTTTGAGGAGCAGGCTGACATCGAACTCTTGCACTGGCCAAGCAAATTGTGTGATCAAAGTCCCATAGAGAACGTGTGGGGGAACATAGTCAACACGTGGGAGGAGGGCCAGGAGCGCACTCGAGAGCGCCTTCTCCAGCACACCAAGACGGAGTGGGAAATGTTCCGGCGCAACCAACGAAGTATATATAATCATGTAGCGTCCATGCAAAGTAGATTGGAAGATGTTATTGCAAATAATGGTGGTTGGACAAAGTATTAGGGATAAGTATTAAAGCCAACATCTCTAGCATCATAAATTAATTTGCTTAATGTATTCATTAATAAATTTGTCATGACCCAGGAACATAACCATTTTCATCCCCTGTAATCCTATTGAACCTTAGACAATACATATGTGCAATAATTAAGAAACAATTATATAAAACATTCGCAGTAATATGAATGTAGTTGGAAAATAATTAGCATATCCACTATACAAGATGCAGCGAGGTTTTAATCAGTCCATAATTTATTATTTGAAAAACGTGTGTTCACTACAGTGTAAATATCTTTTATACCTGCCAGTGGTTGAACCAGGGGATGTAAGGTTTCACAAATAAGTATGTTAAGTGTGTAAATTTTTCATGCATGTTTTCTAGACCTGGAATTTTTTTTTTTAAATCATTAATGCAAGGCATGGTTGTTCAAGCATAAATACATATATTCGTGAATAATGACAATATACCATATTTCATAAACTAAGAATAAAAAAAAAATATCACAGGTAGATTTGACAAGGTGCATTTAACCGTTTGGAAAGTATCTCGACATGTTTAGATGCGTGTATTTATCCAAAACTAATAATATAAAGGCCATCAGTATGATGAAATCTCACGAACTCGGATGACCAGGTGTGTGTAACCACAAACAACCTGAATTAACAACTGTTGGTTTGGGACGGCATCATGCTAGAAATAAATGTTTCTGATCTTATTCTAACCAAGCCCATATTTCATGATATAAAGAACCATTACGACGTGGGGGATAATTACCCTGGCATTAACTCCGTAGACACAGCAGACATGACGTTGTTTCTATGATCAAACTACATAACCACCCAATACCCAATCAGTCTCTCTCTCTCTCTCTCTCTCTCTCTCTCTCTCTCTCTCTCTCTCTCTCTCTCTCTCGAGGAACAGCTTTTCATTCATAGATAGTTTCGCAATTACTGCGATGGTGCCACATCATGACAGGAGTTAACACAAGGGGTACTAGAACTTTTTGAGGCAACTGTACGTACATACATTCACCGCGAAAGAAACGGGCGCACCAGTTGATACCATATTATCTCATCTACTCTTTATTTAGGCTTAACAGTATACGGAACATATTAAAACAAATACAGCTATGTGGTATTTCTATTATTTTGCCATATTATTTTTACTTTATGACGTGCCATGCCGTAGTATTTAGTGAATGAAATCAGAGGCACATGGATAATATTAGGAAGTTTTCACCCCCCTCTCCCCGACTAACTGTCGATTACGTTGTACAACGCATTTCAAAGGTAGACGATACACCCTACAGTTGCCAAATGAAAATGTAAAACGATGTCCATAACGCTTTCTGTTGTCATTTATTTTTTAATTTGCAGAATAATATTGTTTAGTAATTCGTAGGCTATGGAAGTTCCTTCTAGCTATGCTTCAGTACAATACATGTACATACCGGGATCATATATAACACGTTATTTCCTTACTAAATTGATTAGAACGTCAACTAGCATGGTGCTTCCTCCTCGGCTGAATCGCTTTGACTGATGAAAAAATGGGTCCAAACCAATCATTGATTCTGAATCGCTATGAATCGGCATGATTCGCCTGGTGTAAACGGTTACATTGAAACTAATATGGCGAATCAACACGCTTCATGAATCGTGTTGATTCTTCATGAATAGAATCGATTTGATTCGCTCGGTGTAAAACGCACCATACGTCGTCACTAGTGTTGCCGTCCGTAGTTTATAACGTCACATTTCTTCATAATATAATAAAAGTAACATTTTCTTGACAAAATAATGCAAGTAAAAAAAATATTGGAGTGAAACTTCGCTAGAAAACTTGATGAATACGCTCGTTATTCGCTTTTCGTTGCAAATTGTTCTTATTTATATGAATATATTCCTGGGAGACAACAACTACTAGTTGAGAAATACAGTTCAGAAAGAGAAGAGAGAGAGAGAGAGAGAGAGAGAGAGAGAGAGAGAGAGAGAGAGAGAGAGAGAGATTTGTTTTGTTTTGTTTAATTTATTACGCCCGTGGGCGGCAGACCTAGGGTACAGAAACCTATACATTGCACTCGTGTTTCGCAGGGCACGCTGAAAACACACACACACACACACACACACACACACACACACACACACACACACACACACACACACAGAGAGAGAGAGAGAGAGAGAGAGAGAGAGAGAGAGAGAGAGAGAGAGAGAGAGAGAGAGAGAGAGAGAGAGAGAGAGAGAGAGACTCACAAAAGTTAATATTATGGCCCAACATGACAGATGGAAGGGATAGAAGGAAGATGAAAAAAAAAGAGAGGTGGTGAAGGGATGAGAGGGAATCGCCAGGGAAGGAAGGGAAGAGTAAGTAGTATTATTATCTTTAAATCTGTTGCTCCTGCCGATAGATTTCTGTTCATGGTAGGTATATAAATATTTTTTTTTTAAGGTAGAATCGAAGGAAAGGTAGAGACACATGGACACAGAAAAGAAAGTGATGCAAGTAAAGCCAAAGGAAGTGTTCTGGTCATTCATGACATCATAAAAAAAAAAAAAAAAAATAGGGAAGAAGAGAAGAAAAAGAAATCATAATAGATAAAAAGAAAGAAAGACAAGATTAAAAGCAATAAGAGAAACGAAGACACGTAATATAGATAACAAGCCGGTCACCATACTGGGAAAGGTAATGAGACTCAGGAACGTAAGGGGGTAGACAATTGGCTGAATGAATACGAGCTGCGCTAGTAGAACAAGATGAAAGGGATTAACAAAAGATACCACAACAAGGCACAAGATACCATACTAAGACCAACGAAAGGGAGGGCAAAACCGAAACAGAAGGAAGAATGGACAATATGACAAGATCAAGAGGATTAACATACGATATCAGAAGGAAAAATATGTTAAATAAGGAAAACAGATCAATCTATAGAAAAAGGGATATCAATGATTTGTCTTAAACCTTGTTACCTTGTAATTGGCTAAAGATAATCTCATTTTGATTATGACCATTTTCTGATAGGTAACAATAGTATTATTCAGTGTCTGATTGGTTAAAATGTCAAAAATTGTGTTTGCTTGGTCACAGGCGCTTTTAACATCTTATTTGAGCATTGGGTTATCTTGTCGAGTCGTTAGGGTACATTCTATGGTGTAACAGTAAAAAAGTAATAATTAGGGTACATTATATGGTATAATAGTACGTAGAATAGTTATAGTATAGTAGTAATTGTTGACGGAGAGGTAGATGTTCCAGTATCAGACCATGAGTAATTGAGAAGAGATGGAGAAACACACTTTATTGCTTGTAAGTGGAGCTCAAACGTTCGTGTAATGCAGTCCAGAAAATTGATTAAAGAATCTGTTGAAGATAGTTTTAGGAAATTTTATAGGATTCGTACGATGTTAGTGTCTTTTAGATATTTAGTTATAGGATATATATTGTTTTCTTGTGCATTGTGTATTTACTGACATGAATATTGAAGCTTTAATGTACGTATTTTTATTCCCGAATACGCGCGTTGACTTCTTTAAATGGTTCATGTACTGCAGTGTCGTCACCAAAAGACTAGTAACAATCCGTGGAAAAGGATACGCTAGGCAGAACTTGTAAAGCTTTTTACTTCCTTGATACAAAAACAGCGAGTCTTTACCATCAACTTAGGGAGGCAGTGGCGCAGTGGATAAGGTAGTGAGCGTGGGAACGGGCAGACGTCCATGCGTAGGTTCGAACCCCACAACATAAAGCCTCAAACCCTTTCCCGTTTGTTGAGTGGTTTAAAGGTACCTACATGTCACCATGATACCCAGGTTCTAGGTGGTTGCACCAAGATGCGCTTGGGTGTTGATATGGGCCTTAACATGGGTACCACTATGAAGAAAATTGCCTGCGTCACTAATGGGTGGGAAGCTTCTCCTTTCAGATTCACTGTTCGCCGGCTGATTTATTCAGGAGAGGGTCAGCATCGACTCGCGGTACAGAATAGTCGTTTCTTTTT
Organism: Portunus trituberculatus; assembly: GCF_017591435.1. Taxonomy (NCBI): domain Eukaryota; kingdom Metazoa; phylum Arthropoda; class Malacostraca; order Decapoda; family Portunidae; genus Portunus; species Portunus trituberculatus. The sequence goes on along the minus strand of NW_025541561.1, from coordinate 480,508 downwards.
TTTTTTTTGTAGCAGGAAAATCCAGCGAAGGGAAGAAAAGGATAAGAAAAGAAAAAAAAAAACTTTAAATGCCAGTTCCCTTAAAGATTGATATAAAATTAGCAAAAATACATAAACAGGCAGGGAGTTCTAGTGTTTACCATATAAAGGTATGAATGATTGAGAGTACTGGGTAACTCTTGCATTAGGGCGTTGAACAGAAAAGGGATGAGAGGACGAAGAAAGCATTGTGCAGCGAGGCCGCAAAAATAGGGGAGGACTGCAGTTAGGAAGATCAGTAGAGCAGCTAGCATGAAGATAGCAATAAAAAATATAAAGAAATGCAACATTGAAAAAAGAGGAGGAGAGATGATGAGACGAAAAGCTTTTGATTCCACCCTAACTAATAAAATTGTGTGGGTGAAACTCCCCCAAACATGTGAAGAGAACGGATAAGGCTCTTATACAGAATTAACAGTTGAAAGGGGAAGAAAACTGGCGGAGATGCCTCAGAACGCCTAATTTCATAGACGCTGTTTTAGCAAGAGATGAGATGTGAACTTCCCAGTTAAGATTAAGAGTAAAGGACAGACCGAGGATATGCAGTGTAAAAGAGGGAGACAGTTGAGCGTCATTGAAGAAGAGGGAATAGTTGTCTGGAAGGTTGTGTCGAGTTGATAGATGGAGGAATTGAGGTTTTGAGGCATTGAAACTTACCAAATTTTCTCTGCCCCAATGAAATTTCATCTTAGAAAGATTAGAAGGCATTCTGTGGTGTCCCTACGTGATCTGTTTACTCCCTGAATGGTTGGTCATCTCTGAAATGACGTTGAAAGATGTAGGGTGGTATCATCAGAGTAGGAGTGGATAAGGCAACAAGTTTGGTTAAGAAGATCATTAATGAAAAATAGACAGAGTGGGTGACAGGACAGACCCCTGAGGAACACGCTCTTGATAGAGAACAGTGGCCGTCTTCCACGGTTGCAACAGAACGGTCAGAAAGGAAACTTGAGATAAAGTTGCAGAGAGAAGGATAGAAACCGTAGGAAGGCAGTTTTGAAATCAAAGCTTTGTGGCAGACTCTATCAAAAGCTTTTGATATGTCTAACGTGACAGCAAAAGTTTCACCGAAATCTCTAAAAGAGGATGACCAAGACTCAGTAAGGAAAGCCAGAAGATCACCAGTAGAGCGACCTTGACGGAAGCCATACTGGCGATCAGATAGAAGATTGTGAAGTGACAGATGTTTAAGAATCTTCCTATTGAGGATAGATTAAAAAACTTTAGACAAGCAAGAGATTAAAGCTATAGGGTGGTAATTTGAGGAATTACAACGGACACCCTTTCTAGGAACAGACAGTATGTCGCCAAACTTGCAGGAAGAAGGAAAAGCAGAAGTCGCTAGACATATTTGAAAGAGTTTGGTCAAGCAAGGTGCAAGCACAGAAGCACAGTTTTTGAGAACAATAGGAGGGACCCCATCAGGTCCATAAGCCCTCCGAGGGTTTAGGCCTGCGAGGGCATGGAAAACATCATTACGAAGAATTTTGATTGAAGGCATGAAATAGTCAGAGGGACGAGGAGAGAGAGAGGGACAAGCGTAGAATCATCCAAGGTGGAGTTTTTAGCAAAGGTTTGAGGGAAGAGTTCAGCTTTTGAGACAGATGTAATGGCAGTTGTGTCATCAGGATGAAATAGAGGAGGAAAAGATGAAGAAGTAAAGTTATTGTAGATGTTTTTCGCCAGATTCCAGAAGTCACGATGGGAGTAGGAGTTTGAAGGATTTTAACTCTTTATGAAGGAATGTTTGGTAAGTTGAAGAACAGACTTGTCTTGACTTCTGGCAGATGTATAAAGTATATGAGATTCAGGAGATGGAAGGCTCAAGTACCTTTTGTGGGCAAGCTCTCTATCATGTATAGCACAAGAACAGGCTGTGTTTTAAACAAAGTTTAGAAGGTTAAGGTTGAGAAAAAAAATGTGGAATGTACGCCTCCAATGCCAGACACAATTACCTCTGTTATGCGTTCAGCACACAGAGATAGGTCTCTGACACGGAAACCGTAATCATTCCAGAGATAATCAGCGTAATATCTCCTCAGATACCCCAACAGGCAGAGGCAAAACGCCAGAGGCATCTCTTTGCTTTGGAGAATTCTGAGGAGAGATTGGAGAAATAGGACGAGAAATGAGATTGTGATCGGAGGAGCCTTACGGAAAAGATAGGGTAACATCATAAGCAGAGGGATTAGAGGTAGGAAGAGATCAAGAATGTTGGGCGTATCTCCAAGACGTTCAGGAATGCGACTAGGGTGATGCACCAGTTGCTCTAGGTCCTGGAGGATAGCAAAGTTGAAGGCTAGTTCACCAAGATGGTCAGTGTATGGAGAAGAAAGCCAAAACTGTTGGTGAACATTGAAGTCTCCAAGGATGGAGACCTCCGCGAAAGGTTAGAGGGATATAATGTGTTCCACTCTGGAAGTTTAATAGTCAAATAATTTACTATAGACAGAGGAGTTATGGGAGAGATAGACAGCAAAGATAAATTTAGCAAGAGAGTGGCTATTGAGTCGAAGCCAAACGGTGGAAAACGCGGAAGATTAAAAGCGTGGGCACGAGAGCAAGTTAAGTCGGTGCACACATAGACGCAACTTTTAGCTTTAGAACGAATATGAGGATAGAGAAAGTAGGAGGGATGAGAGAAGGAGCTGCTGTTAGTTGTGTCAGACAGCTTTTATTCAGTGAGAAAAAGGAGATAGTGTTTAGTAGAGAAAAGGTGTTGTTTTGCAGATTGAAAATTATATCTTAGACAGGGAATGTTGCAGAAGTTAATGAAGGAAAAATTGAGAGATGTCAAGACATTTTTCGTCGCCACCGAGAGAACAGTCCAATCTGGAGACAATTTTTGGTCCCTCCCCAGAAGGGGACTCCAAAGCTAGATGTGTGTGTGGTAAGTGTATGTACTTTGGTGTGAAGAAGGAGAGTTGTCTTAATAGGGCTGACTGTTACTGTCCCCTTGAGTTGTGAGACACAGCGAGATTACAACTAGCTTTAATGGAAAGTTCACAGCACCCCTTGAACAAACATTTCACCTCGCCTCTGCAGAGATTGATGCTTTACAAGGAAAGAGTAGAACAATATTTATTCAGCTTTATTTATGAGAAAAGAAAATTTGCGGCCGAAACCGAAATAGCCAGATGGTGTTGCAGTGCATTCATCACCGTATCCCTAAGCTGTGTCTTGCTATAGCATGTATATGGCATACCTTTAGAGAAGAAATAACTCGTCGAGATGGCCGCTCCCCATTAGCTAACATAGTTAGGTCTCTCTGACGTCAAAAACTTCAATGCAGAGCGATTTGGTTCGGAATAGACAATCTCATTATCAGACTTTTATTTTTAAGTTAGGAAAATAAACTCATTTAGGGTGCTTCATATATTCATGGTTTTCTGTTGTCTACCTCCTGCCTAGAAGGAAAGAAAATATCATATTAACTTTGAGTTATCAATTGTTAACAAAGAAATTTTTGTCTTAGGAACAGAGATTGTACATAAAATAACGCATGGATATGACATAAATTCTATGAAAACATTTATGTCGTAGATATGTTTAAAATACTTTGGCTATTTTAATATTCTGATATGTGATAGTAGATTATCCAAAAATATACGATATGCAGTAGACCACTTTTTCTGTGAAATATTACGATATCTGGTGAATCTGACAACCACATAGGGGGTTTCGGTTCTTTCCTATTACATGCTGACTTCTTCACCAGTTCTTACCTCTTACTGACTCGTGTTGGATCAGTACCTCCTTTTATATAATATCTCTTATATCTATAAATAATTCTAGTACTTTACAGAATTTCCTTGATAATCATTGTTACACAACATAAGAGTCATAACTACACAATAGGCATATGCAAAATTAACCCGTGCGACAGTGTACGAATAGGCCTCGCCCATCTGCTCTCAAAGACCTGGGGCAAGCTCCGCCCCAACTCTCAGCACATGACTTTCCTTTTTTAAGGTTTTCCGAGATTTTTCCAGCCCCATCCCGGAATAACAGTATTCAATGCGAGTTTCATATGTGATTGATCTGATTAAAAAAATGTGCAGGTTATCTTTTAATTTTTTTTATTTTCATTAGATATTGAAAATGGTCATCTCTATAGTAAAGACTTATCTAATGGAACGTAACTAAGCGAAAAGGAAAAAGGATGCATATAGATGGACGAAAGAGCAGAAATAAAATAAAGGAAATGAAAAAAAATGAGAGACGCAGTTAGAAAAAAAAAGAATGAGAGGAGGACGAAATGGTCGAAAGAAAGAATAAACTAGGAAAACAGAGACGAAGTTAGAAAAAATGAGAGGAAAACGAAAAGGTAGAAGCAAAGAAGAGAAAATAGGAAAAGAAAGACGAAAAAAAGGAAATGAGAGAAGAATGAGGAAAATATTAGAATGGGATAAGAGGCTCGACTGATGGAAACAGAAGGAAGAGAGAGAGAGAGAGAGACAGAGAAGGAGTTTAAGTAGATAGATGAGAGGGAGGAGAAAAGGGAAGAGTGGAGAAGGACGGGGTTGTGTTTGGAACCAAATAATGAGTTATAGTAGCGTGTGTGTGGATGGGTATGTGTGTAATTCACTATTCACTGTTTGATCTGCTGCAGTCTCTGACGAGACAGCCAGACGTTACCCTACGGAACGAGCTCAGAGCTCATTATTTCCGATCTTGGGATAGGTCTGAGACCAGGCACACACCACACACCGGGAAAACAAGGTTACAACTCCTCGATTTACATCCCGTACCTACTCACTGCTAGGTGAACAGGGGCTACACGTGAAAGACACACCCAAATATCTCCACCCGGTCGGGGAATCGAACCCCGGTCCTCTGGCTTGTGAAGCCAGCGCTCTAACCACTGAGCTACCGGGCCGTGTGTGTGTGTGTGTGTGTGTGTGTGTGTGTGTGTGTGTGTGTGTGTGTGTGTGTGAGTGTGTGTGTGTGTGTGTGTGTGTGTGTGTGTGTGTGTGTGTGTGTGTGTGTGTGTGTGTGTGAAAATTTTTTCATGGCTTTATGCACACTTTGTTCTGTGGAGGAGAAAAAAAAAATAAACTAAATTGCCTCGTTCTTGTTGCACAATGGCCCTTTTATATCCTATAAAACTTTTTTTCAATTATCCAACAACCATTTTTTTTTGTCATCTTCCTCCTTTTGTTACTGACGGCATTGTTGATCATCAGTATTGTATATGTGGAAATGGTAGTAGTAATAATAGTAGTAGTACGTAGTAGTCTCTACTAGAAATATGAGTAGTAGTAGTAGTAGTAGTAGTAGTAGTAGTAGTAGTAGTAGTAGTAGTAGTAGTAGTAGCAGCAGCAGCAGCACTAGTAGTAGTAGTAGTAGTAGTAGTAGTAGTAGTAGTCGTAGCGTAGTAGTAGTAGTAGTAGTAGTAGTAGTAGTAGTAGTGGTAGTAGTAGTAGAAACTAGTAGAATACTAGTATAATAATGCAGCATTATCAATATTATTATTATTATTATTATTATTATTAGTAGTAGTAGTAGTAGTAATAGTAGTTCATTACTACTAGTGGTAGCATTAGTATTCTATTATTAGCAGTGGTATTAGTAGTGGTCTACTGCAGTGCAGTTAATAATTGTGGTAGTAGTGTAGTAGTGCTCTAATACTAACAGCAGTTTCTGATATATATATATATATATATATATATATATATATATATATATATATATACTATATATATATATATATATATATATATATATATATATATATATATATATATATATATATATATATATATATATATATATATATATATATATATATATATATATATATATATATATATATATATATATATATATATATATATATATATATATATATATATATATATATATATATATATATATATATATATATATATATATATATATATATATATATATATATATATATATATATATATATATATATATATATATATATATATATATATATATTTAACGACCGGTAGCTGGTTATCTGTCTAGGATTATTAGTCTCTCAAAGGACGCAGCTACGGTAGCGACCGGCAGCTGTGGATAGCTGAGTTTGTAGCTACGGTCGTACATAAGGATGACAAAAAGAAAATAAGTTACTCATATGATTGTGTATTTACATTAACTAAAGACAGTGATTGTCATCCGATGGCAATATATGACTATATAAACAAATAGATTAACAAAACAAACACTTAAGAAATAAATAAAGATCCCAGGTTGTAATATTGGTGGTGGTGGTAATGTGTATGGAGTGTGCACGTGTGTGAAGTGTGTGTAGGTATCACTGAAGTGTACAGGTGTATGTATCACTGGTGTGTATAGGTGTATGCATCACTGGTGTGTATAGGTGTATGCATCACTGGTGTGTATAGGTGTATGCATCACTGGTGTGTATAGGTGTATGTGAGGTGAGTGTGTATAGTACCGGTGCGAGGTGCGAAGCGAGAGCGAGGAAGCTAACCGAGCCCCCCAGGGAGAGAAGCCTCGTCCTCTACTGCGTGGAGATGATGACTGACATCCCAGTCAGCCGGTGTGTAGGAGGTCACCTTGGTGCGGGGTCGAATGGTAAGGTGAATGAAACCCCGACGCTTCACTCAAGAGCTCTACGTAGCCACGTAGGCGATGACGTGGCGGCAACGGCCGGTCCGAACGCCGGAGTTGAGTTGAGGAATGAAGCAGGAAAGGCAGAGTAACAAGCGGGACTGGAGACTCGTTATACGCCAAACTTGACTCTGTACTAGACCAGTGTCTCTGTCGTGATGCACTTATTGTCTTGGACAACTTTAATGCTGTCACTGGCACTGAGAGAGCTGGCTACGAGTTATGTGTTGGTCCCCATGGCTCTGGTACCAGGAACAACAACAGCTCTTTCCTTCTGAATCTTCAAAGATCCAGAAGGTGGATAACTGCAGGTTTCTGGTAAGAGACCAGCGCTGCATCGCTGGACTTGGTACAGCAATGCCGGAAGGGTAGCGAAGTAGATCGACCATATCCTTGTTAATACTCATTGGAGGATCCTTCAGAATTGCAGGATTTTTCGAAGTACTGAGTTCTTTGCGACTGATCCCAGGCTTGTTGTTGCTACACTCAAGCTGCAGGTCAAGTCCAGAAAGCCTCCAAGATGTGGCTACACTGTGTTTCATCTTGAGAAACTGAAGGACTTGACATGTCTCCAGGAGTATGCAGTGACAGTCTCCAATCGGTTTGGAGTGCTCGACACCATCGAGGACCCGGTAGAGCTATGGGATACCTTCAAACGTGATACTCTTGAGGCTGCCAAGGAATGAGTTGGGGAGTGCCCTAGGTCACGGAGTGCCTTCGCCTCAGTAGAGACGCTGGACAGTATTGAGAAGAGTCACACTGCCAGACTTGCTGACCAGTACAGGGCTCTGTCACTTAGGACTAGAGCTCTCCTCAGGAGAAACAAGGAGAGGTATGTCAGGGGTCTCTTTGAGGATGTAAATTGTCATTTAAATGCCTATTGAGCCCTGAAGAAACTCCGCTCCAAGTCAACATCTCAAGCGAGCTCTATCCGAACAGCAGATGGTCGCTTACCATCGGATGCAGATGGGCACATGGCTCGTTGGGCTGAATAGTTTGAGCAGCTGTTGACAGTGGATCCTCCAAGCGGACAGCTCCAAACTGCAGGGTTACAGATGCCGGATGCTGATCCATCCATTGACGAAATTGCACCCTCCATTCATGATGTCAAAGAGGGTGTGGCAAAGTTGAGAGGGTGGAAAGGCAGCTGGCATTTGTAACATCAGTGCAGAGCTGCTCAAAGCGGAGGTTGGGGGTGAAGCCATGATCCGTGGGTTGCATGATGTCTTGACTGCTCCATGGCATTTAAGTACTATTCCCCCTAACTGGGAAAAGGGATTGGTCATCCCTATCTGCAAGGGGAAAGGGAACCGTCAGGACTGCAACAACTACCACGGTATGACATTGCTCAGCGTACTAGGCAAGGTGCTTGCCCATTTTCTGTTGATGCGTATCCGCAGTCACCCTCTGAAGCACCAGAGACCTGAACAGTCTGTGTTCACGCCCGGTAAATCAACAACTGACTGGATCCTAGCGCTACGCGTACTGGTGGAGCATCGACGTAAGTTTCATTAAGGGATGCTTACAGCTTATGTCAATTTCAAGAAGGTGTTTGATTCAGTGCTTCAGGAGACATTCTGGGATCTTTTGCGTCTCCGTGGGATTTCTGCAAGGATTAATGGTATATTCACTGGCCTCTACTCCGGGACTATGAGTTGCTTTGAAGTGTGGAGGGGGCATGTCCAGCTTCTTCCCTGTGAATACGGGAGTGAGGCAGGGATGCGTGCTTGCTCCATCACTTTTCAATAGTTGTATTGACTGGGTACTAGGCAGAGTTGTAGACCAAAGTAATTGTGGAGCATCTGTCGGTAATACTGAGATTACAGATCTTGTTTTTGCCGATGATGCAGTAATCTTTGCTGAGTCATTGGAGGTTCTGGTAATGGCTCTAGAGACACTGCACGAGGAGTCAAAGCCCCTGGGACTCCAGGTTTCCTGGCCCAAGACCAAGGTTCAGTTGTTTGGAGGCTTACTGGATAAAACGGTACAGTCTGTCCATGATTATTTCGAAGACATTGAGATCTCTAAAAAATTCTCATATCTTGGTATTGTAGTGAATAATGACGGTGGGTCAAGCCAGGAAGTTGTACGGCGGATTGGCCTGGCCCACGGCGTTATAGACTCGCTCAACACAAGTATTTGGTGTTGTTGGTACCTGTGCAGACGGACTAAGATTCGGATCTTCAAGGCGTTGGTGATCCCTGTCTTGCTCTACGGTTGTGAGACATGGACGCTGAACATCGATCTGAAGAGGTGAATTGATGTTTTGGTACTAAATGCCTTCGCGGGATCACATTTATGACTTTGTGTCAAATCAGCGATTGCTCCGTGAGACAGATTCGAGGCCGATTACCAGAAGAGTCCGTCAAAGCCAACTGCGACTTTATGGGCATGTGGCACGCTACACGGAAGCCGATCCTGCATATTGGATTGTCTCTAAAAGCGATAACCCAGCATGGAGGAGGCCAAGGGAACTTCCATTGAACTCATGGCATGCCTCTTGCTGGAAGTTAATTGGCATGGGAAGGGAGCGACGCACCCCCCGGCATATATTCTCTTGATTGATTGATGATTAAAGATAATAAGAGTTTGCCAAGAGTCAGAGACAAATGTCTTGAAACCTCCCTCTTAATTAAAAGATGTGAAGTCGTAGGAAGATGGAAATACAGAAGCAGGCAGGGAGCTCTAGAGTTTACCAGAAAAAGGTATAATTTATTGAGAGTACTGGTTAAACTCTTGTATTAGAGATCTGAACAAAATGGAGGTGAGAGAAATAGGAAAGCCCTGTACTGCGATGCCACAAGAGTAGGGGAGGCATACAATTAAGAAGATCAAAAGAGCAGTTAGCATGAAAATAGCGATAAAAGATAGCAAGACATGCAACATTCCGGCTGTGAGAAAGTGGCTAAAAACAGTCAGTAAGAGGAGGAGAGTTGATGAGACGAAGAGCTTTTGATTCCACCTTATCTAACAAAACTGGGTGAGTGGAACACCCCCAAACATGCGAAAACATCAGCGTAGGACTGCATAGGTCAAAATGTTTGGTTGAGAGGATCATTAATGAAAAATATAGAAAGAGAGTGGGTGACAGAACAAAGCCCTGAGAAATACCACTGTAAATAGATTTAAGAAAAGAACAGTGGCCGTTTACAACAAATACAATAGAACGGTCGGAGAAGAAACTTAAGACAAAATTGCAGAGAGAAGAATAGAAACCGTAAAGGGCAGTTTTGAAATCAATGCTTTATGCCAGACTCTATCAAAAGCTTTTACAGCCTTAACAGAAGCCATATTGGAGATCAGAAAGGAGATTATGAAGTGACAAATATTTGAGAATCTCCCTATTGAGAATAGATTTCAAAATCTTAGATAAGAAAGAAATTACAACTATAGATCTGTAGTTTGAGGGATTAGAATGGTCACGGTTTTTTTTAGGAACAGGCTGAATTTAGGCAAAATTTCACCATGCATGAAAGGCAGAATTCGACAGACATAGTTGAAAGAATTTGGCCACGCAAAGTGGGGAAGGGACACCATCAGGTCCATAAGCCTTCCGAGAGTTTAGGCTAGCGAGAACATGAAAACAGACAGCATTATGAAAAACTTTTATTAAAGGCATGAAAAATCAGGAGGAGAGGGAGAGACAAGCCCAGAATTATCCAAGGTGAAGTTATTAGCAAAGGTTTGAGAGAAGAGTTCAGCTTTAGAGACAGATGAGATGGCAGTTTTGACATCAGGATGAAATAAAGGAGGGAAAGATGAAGAAGTAAAGTTATTGGAGATATTTTTGGCAAGATGCCAGAAGTTTGAAGGGGAGTTAGAGTTTGAAAGATTTTTGAGAATTTCTATTTATGTTTGGCAAGTTGAAAAACAGACTTAGAATGAAAGAAAGAAATGTAAATTGCATGAAATTCAGGTGATGGAAGGCTGAAGTACTTTTTGTGGGCAAACCTTTCCATTATACATAGCACGAGAACAGGCTACCTTAAACCAAGGTTTAGAAAGTTTAGGTTGAGAAAAAGTTGAAGAATGTACGCCTTCAGGACAGACACCATCACCTCTGTTATGCGTATCTCGAAGTCGGTCCGGAACAGAACTAGTGCTATTAGACCTCGGTGTGAGTAATTTATCGTTTCGGCAGTTGTCTGCTACCTACTAGCTGTACTAGTATCAGTGGCAGTATTGTTAATAGTATACTACTAGCAGTAGGAGGAGGAGGCAGTGGACACCTGCCATAGCGATAATTACTCCAAGTGATACCACTGGTTCAGGAAGTGCTGTGAACTTGCTATTAAGTTACCTCACTGAACGCTTCTCTTTGTTTCTCACAACACAAGAGGGCAGTCACAGCCTGCCCTCTAAAGAAAAGTCTCTTTCATTCACACAAAACTACATGCATCTAACTACACATACATTCATCACGCAAAATGAAAAAAAAAAAAGGATGACTCCTTTACCATCCATGGAGTCCCCTATGAATTAATATCTATTTAACCAGCATCCCAGTGGGCTTTTTGGGTTGTCCTTGGCTGTTCTGCTACTGCTGCTACTACTATTACTACTGCTACTGCTACTACTGCTACTACTACTACTACTGCTACTACTACTACTACTACTACGTAGTATTTGTAGTAGCAGTAGTAGTTGTTGTTTTTGTTTTTGTATTCTTGCCTTTCTTTCTTTCCCTTTTAATTTTCCCATACTAATATACTTACTTATTTACTTATTTTGTCTGTTCCTTCTTTATATTTACACATGGCTTGTTATTAATTTTATTCATTCTCTCTCTCTCTCTCTCTCTCTCTCTCTCTCTCTCTCTCTCTCTCTCTCTCTCTCTTCATGTTCACCATATTGTTCATTGTATCTTGTATTTCTATATATTATTCAGAATTTTCGTGTCATGGAAGGAATAAAGAGAAGTAAAGAAATAAAAAACAAAAATCCCTCCATCGGTCACAATATCTTTCCTTTCCGGATTTGTAGTCTCTTTGATTCACGATTCACAAAGTGAACAAGTAGGCTGAAAAGTGCGTTGATCTCTTCCCTTCACTCCCTCTCACTATTTTGTGTATTTTTTGTTTGTGGGAAGGTCAAGTGAATTTTGGCTCTGTTTCGTGAGTGAAGAGGGGTGTGTGTGTGTGTGTGTGTGTGTGTGTGTGTGTGTGTGTGTGTGTGTGTGTTTTATTCTTGTCTTATCTTCATACCTTTCCATCCTCTCCTTCCATTTCGTAACCATCTGCTCCTCTTCTCCTCATCCATTTAATTGTTTCCTGTTACTACTTCCCTTATTCTCTCATCAATCTCTTTATCCTATCTTATATCTTTCCATTGGCATCATCCTCTATCCTTCTCTACTCGTCTTTACCTAACCATCATTTTTCAGCTCTTCGTTCCAGCCTCTTTTCTCTCTCCCTCTCTCTCTCTCTCTCTCTCTCTCTCTCTCTCTCTCTCTCTCTCTCTCTCTCTCTCTCTCTTTTCGACATAGTATTACATTTCTGGAGAGAATTGTGATGCAGGAGATGTATGAGGGACATGTGGATACAAGTAATTGCAAGTGTGAAGATGTGCAGTTTTCTATAACGATATCAAGGGTGGCAGTATGGTACGGTATGGTACGGAATTACGGTACGGTATGGTATATTTTAAGGTAAAAGTACGGTACGAAATTACGGTACGGTATTTTTTGTCAAGTACAGTACGGTACGAAATTACGTTATTTTTTCCGTACCTTTTCCGTACCCTTTTCATACTTTATTAAAATTCTAATATATATTCCACTGCCTCTGTTCAGAATAGACTAATATGAATATCCGGACGATTACGAAACAAAATAGTTTTATTTAAGAGAGAGAGAGAGAGAGAGAGAGAGAGAGAGAGAGAGAGAGAGAGAGAGAGAGAGGTGTACTTACAAGATGGGAACTCGTCTGTTGGACTTCGGCTCGTCGCTACTCGCTAATGCGTTCAGTTCGTGTCCAGTACCAGTGAGTGAGTAACTGCGCCAGGGAGCCCTATAGGCCATAGCTGCTACAGCTCAGTTGACAACAGGCAGCAGCCGGCAAGCGGTGGCTCCCATCACTATGATTGCTGCCAGTTGGCATATTCGGTAGGCTGGTAAAAATATATACTAACTGGTCAAGTACAGTCGTGGTTAATAGTTTCTATAAATAGACGGGTTTCATGCTTAATTTAGTGTTTTTTCTGTAGCGGTGAGTTTTATATTATTAATATAGAAAGAATACGAAGCACATTCTGATTCCAAGTAACCAGTAACACTTTCATAAAGAGTATATGCAAACAAAGTACATATGAATTTTTTTTTTTTTTTTTAATCTGTGTGTCACCCTATATGGAAATAAATCTGCCACTGTACATGACCTCAATAATCTTGTAATTTATTTTATTTTGGTTACCAAACATCAGACATCTGTATACAGCAACCTGCATACAACAATCAACTTTTTTTTTCATTTTCGTGTTTCTTATCATCAGTTTGGAATAAACACTTTCTCTTGTATGTGAAATGTTTCAGTGGGCACTTAATAAATAATCAAAGGATAAGTTTCAAATTATTTTTAATTTAAAACCACAAACAAATGAGGTTTAAGTTTTCTACATCATGTGAAATTTAATATTTTTGTTTATATGATATATATTCCTCTTCCTATAAAATGAAATAGTACGCCCAAGATAATCTTTAGTTGATTCTAAGACATATTATGTAAGTTCATACTACCGCACCTATTAGAACTGGAACTTTTCACTAACAGTAAAAAGTTCCAGTTCTAATACCTATTATATTTACAGTGATAAATATACGTACTATATTTAAAAGGTATGTTCACTAACAAGAAAACTAAAACAGTTGTATGAACTTAATCTTCAGTCTCAATAAGGAAGTGTTTCCACAAGTACTTCATAAAATTGGTTAATTTTAGAGATGTAGCTTATGGCATTGGTACGATATTGAGTACGAAATTACGGTACGAAATTTATTTTTTCGTACTAGTACGGTACGGTTTTTTGGTTACGGTACGAAATTACGGTACGGTATTTTTGAGCATGCAGAATTACTATATTTATTATGTACCGTACCGTACT
>NW_025541561.1:429262-461762 GCF_017591435.1 Portunus trituberculatus | reverse complement strand
GAGCTCTGAGCTCGTTCCGTAGGGTAACGTCTGGCTGTCTCGTCAGAGACTGCAGCAGAGCAAACAGTGAAACACACACCGCGTAGTGTAGTGGTTAGCACGCTAGACTCACAATCGAGAGGGCCGGGTTCGTGTCCCGGTAAGCGGCGAGGCAAATGTCTTAATGTGTGGGGTGTGTTCACCTAGCAGTAAATAGGTACGGGATGTAACTCGAGGGGTTGTGGCTTCGCTTTCCCGGTTTGTGTTGTGTGTTGATGTGGTCTCAGTCCTGCCCGAGGATCGGTCTATGAGCTCTGAGCTCGCTCCGTAATGGGGAAGACTGGCTGGGTAACCAGCAGACGACTGAGGTGAATTAGACAGACACACACACACACACACACACACACACTCTCTCTCTCTCTCTCTCTCTCTCTCTCTCTCTCTCTCTCTCTCTCTCTCTCTCTCTCAATGTAGTATATGAAGTGTGAAAAGCAAAGAAAATGAAGAGTCGAAAGGAAGGGAGGAGGCAGTAGTAGTAGTAGTAGTAGTAGTAGTAGTAGTAGTGGTGGTAGTAGTAGTAGTAGTAGTAGTAGTAGTAGTAGTAATAGTAGTATAAGTAGAAGTAGTAGTAGTAATGATGGTGGTAACAGCGGTGGTAGTAGTTAGTAGCAGTAGTAGTATGTTTGGGGGGTTCCAGTCACAGTTTTACTAGATAGGGTGGAATCAAAAGGTTTTCGTCTCCTCAACTCCCCTCCTCTGACTAACTGTCTTCAGCCTCTTTTTCACCGTCGAAATGTTGCATCTCCTTTTATCTTTTATCGCTATTTTCCTGCTAACTGTTCTGATCTTGCTAACTGCATGCCTCCCATCCTCCTGCGGCCAAGGTGCACAAGGCTTTCTTCTTCCTCTCATCCCTATTCTGTCCAACTCTCTAACGCAAGAGTTAACCATTACTCTCAGTCATTTATCCCTTTCACTGGTAAACTCTAGAGCTCCCTCCCTGCATCTGTATTTCCGACTTCCTATGACTTGTCTTCTTTTAAGGAGGTATCGAGGCATTTGCTCTAGAATTTTGGCCGACGCTTTGTCACTTAAGTGGGCCTTATTCTTTAATCCTTTCTTTTTTTGCCCTTGGCTGGCCCTCTTCCTTACGTAAAAAAAAAAAAAAAAAAAATAATAAGATAAATAAATAAAAACTAGTGGCAATAGTAGTAGTGGTAGAAGTAGTTGTGGTCGTAGTAGTAGTAGTAGTAGTAGTAGTAGTAGTAGTAGTAGTAGTAGTAGTAGTAGTAGTAGTAGTAGGTGTTGTAACCGTCAGCGGGTAAAATACTGAATTCTCAATCCATCCTTGAAGCCTGTTTCCTCAAGTCCCTGTCCTGCCTTACCCATCACTCTCACCTAACCAACTTTTCTAGTGTGGGGAGAGTCAAAACAGAACAATAAATACACCCTTTAGATTTACTCTCATACCATCAACCTTTCACTTTCCCACACCCGCCGAAACGATAATTACTCCGAGTGAGGTCTAAGAGCACTGGGTTCAGGGGGTGTTGTGACCTCACTGTACGTTTCCCTTTGTGTCTCACAACACAAGAGGACAGTCACATCCTGCCCTCTAATGACAACTCTCTACCTTCAAACAAAACTACTACACAAATATTCTTCATGCAAAATTTAGAGTTGACAAAAAAAAAAAAACTATACCACCCATCCCTGGCTAGGGTATTTTTATTTAATTTTTAAAAGGATCGGTACCTCAGTGGGCTTTTTTCTTTCAACTATTTTTTTTGCTCCCGGCCGGTGTTCCCTCTTATATAAGGAAATGGTGGAGACACACACACACACACACACACACACACACACACACACACACACACACACACGCGTAGTGTAGTGGTTAGCACGCTCAACTCACAATCGAGAGGGCCGGGTTCGAGTCCCGGTAAGCGGCGAGGCAAATGGGCAAGCCTCTTAATGTGTGGGGTGTGTTCACCTAGCAGTAAATAGGTACGGGATGTAACTCGAGGGGTTGTGGACTCGCTTTCCCGGTGTGTGGAGTGTGTTGATGTGATCTCAGTCCTACCCGAAGATCGGTCTATGAGCTCTAAGCTCGCTTCGTAATGGGGAAGATTGGCTGGGGTGACCAGAAGGCGACCGAGGTGAATTACACACACACACACACACACACAGAGAGAGCGAGAGAGAGAGAGAGAGTGAGAGAGAGAGAGAGAGAGAGAGAGAGAGAGAGAGAGAGAGAGAGAGAGAGAGAGAGAGAGAGAGAGAGAGAGAGAGAGAGAGAGAGAGAGAGATTGGTTACAAGTTTCGGTGTAAGTTTTCCTCCTCCTTGAGTCTAGAGTGTCTTCTTGAATCACCCCGAGACTCGAAGGTGGCCGCTGGGAACCTGCCGCCATGATTTGTTAGGGTGTTGGGAAGATGAAAGGGAGAGACGTGAATGAGAGGAGATAGGGTGAAGGGTGTGCTTTTTGGGTTGGTGATGGAAAAGGATGGATGAGGGGAGGATGAGTGAAAGGGTGTGGGAAAGTGAAAGGTTGATGGTATGAGAGTAAATATAAAGGGTGTATTTATTGTTCTGTTTTGACTCTCCCCACACTAGAAAAGTTGGTTAGGTGAGAGTGATGGGTAAGACAGGACAGGGAGTTGAGGAAACAGGCTTCAAGGATGGATTGAGAATTCAGTATTTTACCCGCTGACGGTTACAACACCTACTACTACTACTGCTACTACTAGTACTACTACTACTACTACTACTACTACTACTACTACTACTACTACTACTACTACTACTACTACGACTATCACCACCACCACAACTACTTCTACCACTACTACTATTGCCACTAGTTTTTATTTATTTATCTATTATTATTATTTTTTTTTACGTAAGGAAGAGGGCCAGCCAAGGGCAAAAAAAGAAAGGATTAAAGAATAAGGCCCACTTGAGTGACAAAGCGTCGGCCAAAATTCTAGAGCAAATGCCTCGATACCTCCTTAAAAGAAGACAAGTCATAGGAAGTCGGAAATACAGATGCAGGGAGGGAGTTCTAGAGTTTACCAGTGAAAGGGATAAATGACTGAGAGTAATGGTTAACTCTTGCGTTAGAGAGTTGGACAGAATAGGGATGAGAGGAAGAAGAAAGCCTTGTGCACCTTGGCCGCAGGAGGATGGGAGGCATGCAGTTAGCAAGATCAGGAGAACAGTTAGCAGGAAAATAGCGATAAAAGATAAAAGGAAATGCAACATTTCGACGGTGAAAAAGAGGCTGAAGACAGTTAGTCAGAGGAGGGGAGTTGAGGAGACGAAAAGCTTTTGATTCCACCCTATCTAATAAAACTGTGACTGGAACCCCCCAAACATACTACTACTGCTACTAACTACTACCACCGCTGTTACCACCATCATTACTACTACTACTTCTACTTACTACTACTACTACTACTACTACTACTACTACTACTACTACTACTACCACTACTACTACTACTACTACTACTACTACTACTACTACTACTACTACTACTACTACTACTACCACCACCACTACTACTACTACTACTACTACTACTACTACTACTACTACTACTACTACTACTACTACTGCTACTACAACAACAACAACAACAACAACAACAACAACAACAACAACAACAACAACAACAACTACTACTACTGCTAGTACCTTTCTTCCTCCTCACCACTTTCATTGACTTTTGCCTCTCTTACACACCCTCTTCTGAACCGCGTGTCCCTGGGATACTGCTGATGGGCATAAATCCTCGCAGTGCTACATTAACGACACAGTAAAGGTTTTATCTTTTGGGGACTGAGGTTAGGGCGTCAGCTGGGCGTCATCTTAGCGTTGGCAGGAGACAAATATATCAAGAGCTTTAAGATTTTTACGTGCAAATGTAAACACACTCAAGATAATCCATCTGGAGGCTAAGGATGAGACCGACGTGTTTTAGCGTTACCTGCCTCAGTGTGGTGTGTTGGAGAGTAGTTGGAGGGTGTGGGAGTAGAGTGGAGTGGAAGAAAATTAAAATTGTTCCATTAGGCGCTGCAACAGTTTAGGTCATATGGCAACGCTAGAGTAACGGGAAAACGTTACATCTCCCACTGGGCATCTAGGTTTGGCAAGGATTCGAACACGAGCAGCCTTAACCAACTAAGCCACCCAACCCCTTGAGCGGAGCGTGGTGTCTCATGAAGGGTGTATAGTTAATGTATCCTGCCTATGTACATACCTTGCCATCCGCCACACCTGAATACTGATAACACCGCCCCCTCTAAACCGATGCCACTGTTACCTCTCTCTGTTTGTCTCAATGCTGATCCTTCCTCTCTTCTCCTTCCATTCCGTCTTCAAGTACGTAAACACTTCTTGCCTCCATCAACAGCACCATCACCTCCTCCTCCTCCTTCTCCTTCTCTTTCACTTTCAAGTCCGAGAAAATAATATTAACATTATATAACTCACTCGTCCGTCCACATCTCGAATACAATGTTCATCAGTTTTGGTCGCCGTATAACAAGAAAAATATCGAGAAATTAGAAAAAAATACAACGCAGATTAAGTAAAATGATCCCAAGGCTGCGGAACAAGTCCTACGAGGAACGCCTAAAGGAATTAAATTTATTTTCTCTCGAGAAACGGAGAGTAAGAGGCGACCTTATCATGCTTTTCAAAATTTTAATTGGTTCGCAAATTTGAATATTCAAAAATACGTATCAGTCGACCAGTCAAATGTCACCAGAAGCAATGGTTTTAAAATTGTTGGTAAGCGTCTTGTAACAAATGAAGCCAAACACTTTTTCTTTAATCGCATAGTTAATATATGGAATGGTCTGCATTCAAATGTTGTCAACTCAGGTACTATCGAAACATTCAAAGTTCGCCTCGATAAATACTTTGAATCTAATCCCCGGTTGTCGCTATTCATTTCCGAGTAACTTGCGCTTTTTCTTTTATCTCCCGGGCCTCTGATCGTGGTTTAAATTGTCCGTTAGTTTGAATTATTCTACCCCTCCATACATGACACAGATAGCCCGGAGTTAACGGTCACTACTTTTACTCTCGATCTGTGAAGGGCTGTGGATAGTCAAGAGCCCTAACAGTAGGTGACCATCATCGGGATTTAAGGTACCAGGGGTCACCGCTACGGGGGGTAACCATACAGTGTGCGGCGCCCTTTAAAGGGAAGTGCACTTTTACAGTGGTTGTACGGAGCTGGAGCCTGATTGACTGCTGCCTCTCTTGAAATGGGCAAGGCTGCCGCACCACCTTTTTGACTCCACACTGTGTCTACATACATACTACACTACATTGCATGCACGCACAGATAGCCCAGAGTGAACGGTCACCACTACTACTCTCGACCTGTGACGGGCTGTGTTTGGAGAGGGCCTTGTCAACCATTGATCATCATCGGGAACTAAGTACCAGGGATCAATGTTGCAAGGGGTTATCAGTGTACGGCGTCCCTACAGGTTAAGTATGCTATCTCAGTGGATTGAACGGAGCTGGAGCCTGATTGACTGCTGCCTCCCTAGAAAGCGCCAGGCAAGGCTGCCGCACCACCCATTCGACAAACACACTGTGCATCCACGTACACAATGCACACACAACATGACATTTACCAAGCGTTAACACTTTCCCCCACAGACACAAGTAGTCAGACGTAGATTACACATTTCCTTTTCACTCTCTACTAAAATTCCATGTGATTTTTTAATATCACATGGTTTCGCCTTTTTTCCTGCCAGCCTTGGCTGGAGGGAGGGTTGGGTGGGGAGGAGCCTTCTGCCTTGCTGTGCTGTCTCTACCACTGGTAGTTAGTAGATAGTCTCCACAAACAGCCTAGTAAGGACCTAAGGGTCTGTTGCTGTTTGTCTTCCTTTGTATTTGTATTTATTCCTCCTCCTCCTCGTCCTCCTCCTCCTTTTCCTCCTCCTCCTCCTCCTCCTCCTTTTCCTCCTCCTCCTCCTCCTCCTCCTCTTAATCTTCCTCTTCTTTTTTGTCTTTCTTTTCCTCCTCCACCTCCTCCTCCTCATCCTCCTCTTCCTCCTCTTAATCTTCCTCTTCATTTTTGTCTTTCTTTCTTCCTCCTCCTCCTCCTCCTCCTCCTCCTCCTCCTCCTCCTCCTCCTCCTCCTCCTCCTCCTCCTCCTCCCTTCTAGTCCTCCTCCCTTCTCGTCCTCCCTCCCTCCTCCTCTTCCCTCCCTCCTCCTCGTCCTCCTCCTCCTCCTCCTCCTCCTCCTCCTCCTCCGGCTCGGAGTCCACAAAACGTGAATTTCACTTCACAACCATTTAACTGACGTCAGTGGTAGTCAACGAGATGGTCGCATCGCAAAGACCCGACAGTTCGCTGCTAGACCTCGTCCTGGCAACACCTGCCTTCCTCCCTGTTGCCGTTCTCCGTCCTTGTTTTGCCTCGTCGCCGGCTTTCTCTACGGAGTTTGCTGGTAAGCCCTCACAGTCCTGCAGGCTGATAGCTTTTATGGCTTTTATGATTTTTTCCTGCATGTATATATGATCCAAGGACATATATACGGACTCGTTGTGTGACCGGGGTTTTTCGTTACCTTAACAGATGTCGGACCGAGAGAAGCCTCTAGAAACGCCACGGCGTTCTTCCTCTGACAGGAAGCGGCGAGAGCGGGATTCGGTGGAGGACCATGCCAAGAGGAACAAGGTTTCCCTACACGACAGTTCTGTGGATGTAGTACAGCAGACTGCGGGACAAGCTTGTCCTTCGCCGCCGCATGTCGCCGGCCCCAGTGCTGTAAACACGCCCGAGGCGCTACCCACGGACGACAGTTATCGTCAGCTGACTGCCCTGCTTAGTGGGTTGATTCAGAAACTGGATGACCGTACCACTGTTTCTCATGGGCGACCAGAGAGTTTTGCCAGTTTTTCTGGTTTTCATACCTTGTCCGCCTCTGAGGAAGAAGATGGGAAATTGCTGAGTGTGTTCCTGACCCCCTCGAAGGGCTGGATAACGTCTGCTCCGACCAGCCTGACCACCATGACTCAGACGAAAGTGCCGTTTTCCTCAAAGCTCTCGAAGACCTCTCTGAGCACTTCTCTAGTGAGGAGGAGAAGGGCGAGCCTTTGTCCGGGCGGTTAGCCACTATCCTCAACACGGGCCTCAGACGCCGCCCTTCGCCTGAAGGCACAAAATCAACTTGTGCGAAAATAAAGTTACCCAGCAATGTGCCGAACCTTAAGGTTCCGGTGACCAACTCAGCTGTCACGAAAGCCATGAGCTTGGGTGGTAAGCTTGTGGACACTCGGCTTTCACATACTAATGGGCTGCTGGCCAAGGCCTTGGTTCCTATTGCCATGTGCATAAGTGATATTGGGGATAAAAAAGCTAAACCCCTTTCTTCCTACCTAGAGGGCTTGAATAATAGCCTCAGACTCCTTACTTCGGCAGTAAACTACATTAACCATCTCAGGAAGGAAGTAGCACGGATTCATGTGCATGACTCGGCTCTTGTGGAACTTTGCAAATGGGAATGCGAAGTAGGAACAGATGAGCTGTTCCCCTTTGATGTAGCCAAGAGGTGCGAGGACATACACAAAACCAAGAAACTTGGGAGGCCCTCTTTTCGCCCTTCTAAGGCAAGTGGCAGGCGTTTTCCCCAGCACAGATACTCACCTCGGCGCCCTTACCAAGCTGGCTACTCGCAACAGTCCAACATCAGGTCCCGCTATCAACAGCCGAGGCCTTTTTTAGGCAAGCGGACTTCACAAACCTGGGGAGCACCTCCACTTCAAAGACCACAATAACTCCACTTTCGGTGAGTGCCATGCTGCCTGATTTAGTTAACACTCCAGACAACTTTGTTGGGGGAAAAATTTTCTTTGCTAAGGACCAATGGCAATCTCTCTCTAAGGATAAATGGGTCTATGATGTGGTTCGTGGGCGACTCCTTGACCTTGTTGATGTACCCATACAGTGTAGACCTCCAAAACCACTAAACGTTTCAGTGTCTGATCAAAGAGCTTTGGATGCTGCTCTTGCTAAGTTCTTAGACCAAAGATCATAGAGAAATGCTCACCAGAGGACAGAGGCTTCATTTCTAATGTTTTCCCTATTATTAAAAAAGATGGTTCAGCTAGAGTTATCCTTAATCTCAAAGAGCTTAATGATCATGTTCCACATATTCATTTTAAATTGGATACTCTGAAACATGTGTTATGCCTAATTGAGCCTAATTTCTTTTTCATTGAAACTATGGATTTCAAGGATTCTTATTTTTCAGTTTATGTTAGACCAGAAGACAGGAAATGGTTACAGTTTCTTTGCTATGGTGATAAGTATCAATTCACTTGTCTCCCTCAGTGGTTATCCTCGGCACCTCGGATTTTCACAAAACTTTTGAAGCCAGTCCTCTCACACCTAAGGACTCTAGGTGTTATGGTTATTTGTTATTTAGATGATTGCATTTTTATGGCTCCATCCAAGCGTGAATTGAGAACTAATGTGCATTATGCCTTAGGGCTCACGATAAATGTACAAAAATCGGTGCTTATTCCTTCTCAGGAGATTGAGTTTCTGGGGGTGATCTTGAATTCCTCCGATATGACTGTTACCCTAACACAGCGTAGGAAAGAGCGAATTAAGACGCAGGGCTCGCTTCTCCTTCAGAAGCGAGTGACTTTGCTTAACCTGTCATCTTTTATCGGGCGTCTGCCCTTGCTGTAGAGTTAGCTCCTCTCAGGTATAAATACTTAGAGATTATACGCAACCTTGGACTTGCTAGGCATCATGGTGACTACAATTCCCATATTTTACTGGACGATCATGCTCTGGAATTGATTCAATGGTGGATAGAGAATATAGATTCTCAGGTAAAATCCTTACGATCTACTCCCTATGCTATAGAACATTTTGCAGATGCTAGTTTGACTGGTTGGGGTGCGACCATGGGAGATGCTAAAACTGGGGGTCACTGGGCTCATGATGAGCTTGACCATATAAATTACCTTGAATTAAAGGCAATTTTATTTGGCTTGCAATCACTTGGGAAGACCAGCAGTGGGACTCATGTACGCATCCGCTCGGATAATATCACAGCTGTTGCATGTGTTAATCGAGTCGGTAGTACCAAACAAAGACTAAATGACTTAGTAGAACAGATTTTTGAATGGGCCTGTTCAAGGGGCATTACTTTGTCAGCACAACACATTCAGGGGTTACACAATGTTGAAGCAGACCGGGAATCTCGAGTAAAGAATCTAGATTCAGAATGGATGTTACGGCCCCATATTTTTGACAGGCTGTGTCAGAGGTTTTTACACCTGATATCGATCTTTTTGCCACTCGTTTAAATGCCCAGTTATCAAATTATGTTTCCTGGAAACCGGATCCATCTGCAATGCACACGAACGCCTTCACTATGAACTGGTCCAATAAAAAATTATATATCTTTCCACCTTTCAGTATAGTGTCCAAAGTCCTCCAGAAACTGCGGGAAGACGAGGCAATGGCAATAATGATTCTCCCGCTGTGGCCGACCCAAGCATGGTTCCCTACTGCTCTCCAGATGCTTACAGAACCTCCTGCCCTACTTCCTCGCTATTCGCTTTACCTGCCTCAACAGCCGACTCTCGTGCATCCTCGGGGTCAGACTCTGGTCTTAACTGCGATGGTGTTATCAGGACGTCCTTTACAAGTCAGGGCATTTCTGGGGACGTTGCCCGATTTTTACTTAGGTCTTGGAGAGCCAGCACAAAGATACAATATGGGCCTCATATCACAAACTGGTTGTCATTTTGTGTCTGCCGGGAAATTAATCCTTTTCAACCACCTTTAAACATGTTATTAGATTATCTCCTCTCCGAATTTAACAAAGGCAAGGGGCGAAGTTACAGCTCGATGAATACTATCCGCTCAGCTATCTCGGCAGTTGCTAGGATACATGGGAAGCCTGCAGGACAGCACCCGTTGGTTACTAGGTTCATGAAGGCAGTGTTTCAGGAGAGGCCAAATTTTTCTCGTTCCCATACCACCTGGGACCCACAGTTGGTCCTAAACTTCATAGTTAGCCTGGGACAGAATAGCACGTTGCCACTCATTTAGCTATCTAGAAAGCTACTGATGCTGATGCTTCTGACCTCTGGCCAACGTGGCCAAACCTTACACTTGCTAGACATCAGGAACACGAGTCTATCTCCCAGTAGAATTTCCTTTAGTATAGGAGATCCATTAAAGACTACAAGACCTGGACACCACCTATCCCAGTTGATTTTCGAGGCCTATGGTCATGACAGGAAGCTGTGTTGTTAGTACGATTCACCATTATTTAGACAGAACGAAGGATCTTAGGGGCACTGTAACTAGATTTTTTCTGACAACAAAACCGCCTATAACTTCAGCTTCGCGTGATACGTTGCGTCGTTGGACGCGTGACATGATGAAATCTGCCGGCATTGACCTCAATATCTTTTTGCCTCATTCTACCAGGTCAGCCTCCACCAGCAAAGCAGCAGAAAAACTTCCTCTGTCTACGATTCTCTCTACTGCTGGGTGGTCCAGGGAATCTACTTTTACCTCCCATTACAAGAGACCCATTGCAAAACAGAACGACTTTGCACGGGCGATTCTGCCATAGGCATACAGACGTGTTTTTTGTCACTACAAATGGGTACATGTTAGCAAGTTGTGTTTCACTTTTTGTGTTAATTATCTATTCCTTGTACCCTTTGGGCATTATGTTCATGCTATGGTGTTTTTCCAGTTACTTGGGTTTATTAAAAATTGTTTTTGTGCTTTTTGGGCAGTTATGTTCTTACCATGTGTCCTTTGTTAGAAATTTTTCGTGTTAGTACCATACAGCTTTGTCCTTTGTTGGTTTTTTCCAGGGGGGAAAAATTTGGCCATGATTTACTTCTTGGTTGATTATACTTTTGTGCTTTGCTTATATGTTTTGTTTTGTTTCCCTTGGTTGTGGCTTCGTATGTGTTACTTCTCACTATCCCGTGAGTTCCAGCTTTTACCTGTTGATGCTTTATGTATGTTTGTGTTATAATACAGTTGCTGGAAATTGAGTTGTTTTTCCTTTGCTCTGCACCTGTTATGGGTTTCTTCAGTTTGAGAGATCACTCTAAAGTTCTCGTTGACTACCAGTGACGTCAGTTAAATGGTTGTGAAGTGAAATTATAAAATTAAACGAATACAAGTGTGAAGTTTGATTTTGTTGTTAAATGTTTTACGAACATTTAACTGAGTCACTGAGGTAGTAAACGCCCTCCCTCCCCTATCCCTTTGCGTGTGAAGGTCTTTTGGTACTGTATGTTATGCTTCTGTCTGATCCCTCAAACCTGTTCTCTGAAATACTGACAGGTCTTTGCGATGCGAGCATCTCGTTTACTACCTCAGTGACTCAGTTAAATGTTCGTGAAATTACAATCAAACTTCACACCTGGTAAGTATTCGTTTAATTTTATAATTATTTGGCAGATGTCACCGTGAGCTGATTTTACGTATTTGATTCAAAATTTGGTGTAGATTGTAATTTATTAATTAACTAATTAATCAATTAATTAATATACATTTATTTATTCATTCTACAATCTATTGACTTTCCTATATGCATTGGTCTTTTAATCTCTCTTTAAATGTTACGATTAGATTACTCTCTCTCTCTCTCTCTCTCTCTCTCTCTCTCTCTCTCTCTCTCTCTCTCTCTCTCTCTCTCTCTCGTCAATACGTGTTCCAAGGAAACCCCTTGAAGCCTCGAATTGGTTTCACCATTCAAACATTTACGCTCAGAACATCGAGTGGATCCATGAAGTGACTTGGCAGATGTGCAATTGTGGAACCATGTAGAGCAGGGGCTCTCAACCTTTTTATCATTAATATCCCCTGAGTTATATGACCATCTACCTGAACCCCCAGTTCTATCACATGGAACATGAAACTCAATATGCAATGGTACTATAAAGGATTTTATTAGATCAGCCATCTAAGTACCACTGGAAACCTTCTTATGAACCCCCTGGGGTTTCGCGCTGTCAGGATGGCTACTGTCCATGAGCTAACATCATTAGCTCTCTATGACGCTGAAGAGGTCTAGGCAGAACGGTTTGGTTGGCAATAGACAATCTCATTATCAGATTTTGATTTCTAAGTTATGAAACTAAACTCATTTACGGGGCTTCATATGTTCATGGTGTCTTGTAGTCTACTTACTAACTTAGAAGAAAAGAAAATATCATACTAACTTCGAGTAATCAATTGAGGAAGAAGTAATTTTTGTCCGAGGAATAGAGTTAGATGGTTTATTAAAAAAAAAGAAAAACACGCAATGCATAGTTACAACCTAACTCTACTATTAAAGCGTTTTTGTCGTAGATACATGTTTAAAAATACTTTACCTATCTTGGTATCTCCTTATGCAACAGAAGAATATCCAAAAATATACGATATGCAATTGGCCATTTTTTCTGTGAAATATTACGATATCTGTTGAATCTGGCAACTTCAACGGGAGTTTAGGTTCTCTCCTAGTGTTTCCTTATATTATTGTGATCAGATAAATAAAGGAAATTAAGTTTGCTTTTTTTCTAAGAGCATGAAATAGAAAAAAAAAATATGTCTACAGGTGGCAGTTTATGTATAAGACACGCAAACCTGTGTGCACTCATCCACTCTATCCAGAAGCTTAACTAATTTTCAAAAGTTCGCCAACAGTTACACAACTACCATTGGTCTACTGTTTTTATTCAGTTATCTACAAACACGTACACATTCACGGCAGCAACATGCAAAGTATACTAAATACTTCGGAGCAAAGCTGGTTCACCTTGTTTCATTAATCAGCTAACTCTTGCACACTTAAAGATCAAAGCTATTTTTCATTCACTATCGACGATTTTATATTCGAATAAAAATTGAAACGACAATAAAGAACTTTCGGCAAAAATTTGTTGAGGGCCGTGACAGCCTTGGGCGCCGCACGGGGGAAGAAGGTGGCTGTCGGGGTCCAAGGCAGGGGACTGGCTGCATGTCCTTTTTCTTGGTGGCCTCAAGCTTCACTACTAGTCATCCACTTGCAGCGCTCACACTAGGAAAGGGTCGCCATAAGCAAGAGATCAATGTCTACCACTCACCAAATGGTGCCGTGAGGGGCCCTAAAAGGGGTGATAAGGGCTCTTTGCATAGAGTCTGGTGGTGAGTGGTGTGTACGGGTCCCCTGCTTATAATGACACCGGGCTGAACAACTCTCCATGAACGAGGGCACGCTGTGCGCCATGAGCCAGGCACTGACAGTACCAGTGGTCCTTTACGTTAGGTTAGGTTAGGTTAGGTTAGGTAAAAAGGAGTCACTTCATGACAGTGTTTGGGGAGTGGTGTGTGGTGGGTCATTGCTCATGGCGACCCGTGTGAGGCATTGCAAGGTTGCATCGTCACTGCTCTCATAACCACGGGACTGGGGTTGACCCTTTTGGGGTGAAAAGTTTCGTCCCAGTACCTGTGTAGGTAATAATACTTTGAATCGTTTCGCCATCGCTATCGCCGCATCGTTAACCTCGATAAACGGATCGTTTATCCTCGGCAAACACATATTTACCGTGGAAACTGGAATCACAACCTGTCGTGGAATCCCATTGTTAACATGGACTCATTTTTTTTACGGCTTCAAGTTCACTGGTTGTCATCAACTTGCAGCGCCTCACACTAGGCAAGGGTCGCCTTAAGCAGTCTGCCGTGTTTACGATCCACCAGATGATGCCGTGAGGGGCCTTTAAGGGGTGATAAGGGCTCCTTGCATAGAGTCTGGTGGTGAGTGGTGTGTACGGGACCTCTGCTTATAATGACACCGTGCTGAACAACTCGCCATGAACGAGGGCACGCTGTGCGCCATGTACCAGGCACTGACAATACCAGTGGTCCTTTACGGGGTGAAAAGGACTCACTGACAGTGTTTGGGGAGTGGTGTGTGGCGGGTCATTGATCATGGCTACCTGTGTGAGGCGCAGTGAGGTGGCAGCGTCACTCTCCTCGCACTCAAGGGTCTGGGATGAAACCTTACGGGGTGAAAAGGTTCGTCTCAGTACCTGTGTAGGCAAGTGAACTTCAATTGCGTCGCAGTGAGGTGGCAGCGCCACTCTCCTCGTACCTAAGGGTGTGGGGTGGACCCTGACGGGGTGAAAGGGTTCGCCCCAGTACCGGTGTAAGCGAGTGAACTTCAATTGCGGCGCAGGAAGGTGGCAGCGTCACTCTACTCGCACACAAGGGTCTAGGGTGGACCCTTACGGGGTGAAAGGATTCGTCTCAGTACCTGTGTAGGCAAGTGGATTTCAATATTGTGTCGTGAAGTCTCATCGTGTGTGAACTGGAACCGCATCGACAGCGTGGAAACCCGTATCGTTACCGTGGAAACTGGAATTGCATCTTGATCGTAGAAACTCGCATTATTATCGTGGAAACTGATATGGTATCTTTATCGTGCAATGGCATCGCTATTTTGGAAACACACATCTCTATCGAAGAAACTGGAATGGTATTGTTATCGTAGAAACTCGGAGCGCTATTGAGGAATCTGGAATCACATCTTATCATACACACTATTATCGTGGAAGCTCTCGTGATCGTCGGTCGTTTCGTTATCTCTGAATTACTTAATTAGTCTTGCTATTATTCTTAGCCTCCATAATAATAGAAATGTTGGTCATTTTTATCTTATCTCTTTCACTATATATATATATTTTTTTTTTCTCAGGGTATAGTTTAGTGTTCTTCAACCTTTTCTAAGTTCGTGCACCTTTTCGAGAAGCAAGGAGGACTATAAAAGAAATGCATCAATATTTGTAATTTTCCTCTACTTTAAGACTAAAAACTCGATAGAAAACATTATTGTGTATCTACCTAAAGCTATAATTTTTCGGTCCTAAACAGTCGCTATATAGTGCGAAATGTACTATAACAAAATGCCACATCTCAAACACATTAGGCCCATGTTCCGTCTGGGTATAATATAATTTTATTGTGAATAAATCGTAATAGTTTGATTAATGTCAATAGGAGAGGACCCAAACTCACATTTTCAGTGTTCGCAGGTTGATTTAATTCAGGAATGGGTCAGCATGGTCTCGCGGTACAAAGTAGTCGTCTCTAAACACTGTATTACGATGTATCTATTGATTTACCATGCTTTTATTCCTTCCAGTATTTTTCTGTTCTTATTCTACCATGGTATGTCTTTATAGTTACTTGAGTTTATACGACTAACATAATATAGAGCAAAATATAATTGTCTGGTGTACCAAAATCTTTCATTTCTAAAAACTTAAACACCTTAACATACATTTCACCTCGCTTCTGCACAGGTTAATTCTTCACAATGAATGAGTAGAGTAATATTTCTTCAGTTTTCTTTATGAGAAAAAAGAAAATTAGCGGCCGAAACAGAAATAGTTCGAGGGTACTGTAGTATTTTCATCATCGTGTCCGTAAGCTCTTGTCTTGTCATAGCCTGAACATGACATTCAATTCAGCTGAGTTGATAGGCGGAAATGTAGCCTGGATATTGGCACTTCCTGATGTGTTTTGGTTTGGGTTTTGTCTGGGTCTGTAGCTGGAATTATTATTTAATCTTTTTACTTTGTTCTCTTATTTTCCAAAAATTATATATTTTTTTTTATTTTCTTCTATACTAGATTTTTCAAAAAGTAATTTTCCAATGAGGTATTCTTCATTTTCTGGGTAAGGACGCTGCCAATTGGTGTGTTTGGATCTTTAATTGGTGTAGGCTGGAGGAAATGTAGGAGGAAATGTTTACCCTTTTAGACTATAGAATGATTAGAGAAAAGGGTCCCAGAATGGTCAATATCTTCCTTCATTACTTCACTAGGGCTATATAAAGGATAGATATATCGATACCCCTAGTTTCCAAGTGTTACGTTCACCAGTTAAACTGGTAAGATTGGCATCGGGGAGCCGGTGAGCAATAACAATAAAAAAAAACACTGCAGGTTCAACTGGTGAGGAAATGCAAAGGGGGCACTTTAAAAAACTATTTTAATAACCCATAATGAAACTGACACACATAGATATAACATGAAACATGAAACACATATTATATAGCATGAACCACAGGAAAATGACATACACATATATATATAACACAGAAATAAATACAACAATAAAGAACTTAACCCAACTTAATACCTAACAATAATCCTAATCCTATATGAAGGCAATGTGGAAAAACACGGGACGAGGGGAAGTGATACTTATGCGGTGTCGCAGTGGTGAAGTGCTAGGTGATGGTTGATCCCACGGTAGTCCCAAGAGGCGTTGTGTTCACTGGTTGAGGCCTGGACCTCGACTTGACTTTCCAGAAAGCCGAGCTTGCTTTAACACTTCCGCTGGAGTCGAATGGGGCCGCGTGAATCCAACTTCGGGACAGTAGCGGGGCTTCATGAGACGGTGACGTGGAGGGTTCATGAGACGGTGGAGGCGGAGAGGTGGCGAACGAGGTAACAAGCGGAGGAGGGGATGGTAGTGGAGTATGTTACGGGCGGGCCGTAACACAAGACACACTCAAGCCGGTGATACTGCACAGAAAGAGAAGGAATAGACAGGAGAGAGAGTGTCCAGTAAGGCATA
Organism: Portunus trituberculatus; assembly: GCF_017591435.1. NCBI lineage: Eukaryota > Metazoa > Arthropoda > Malacostraca > Decapoda > Portunidae > Portunus > Portunus trituberculatus. The sequence goes on along the minus strand of NW_025541561.1, from coordinate 445,143 downwards.
TCGATATCTGTGGTATGGAGAATAAGCGCTCCGTCAAGATCACAATGATATGGAGATAGAGTTCCCATACATGGAGACAGATACAAGAGATGTGCTTATCGAGTAGTATTAGTAGTAGTAGTCGTTGTAGTGGTTGTAATAGTAGTTGTAGTAGTAGTCGTTGTAGTGGTTGTAATAGTAGTAGTAGTAGTAGTAGTAGTAGTAGCAGTAGTAGTAGTAATAGTAGTAGAAGAAGTAATATAAATGGTAGTGGTAGTAGTGGTTGTAGTAATAGTTTTAGTTGTTGTAGTATTTGTAGTAGAAGTAGAGGTACCAGCAGTAGCAGTAGTAGTACTGATGGTAGTAGTAGTAGTAGTAGTAGTAGTAGTAGTAGTAATAGTAGTAGTAGTAGTAGTAGCAATAATAGTAGTAATAGTAGCAGTAATAAGAGTAAACACAGGTTATTTGTAACAAGGAAGAATGAATGCGCTCTCTCTCTCTCTCTCTCTCTCTCTCTCTCTCTCTCTCTCTCTCTCTCTCTCTCTCTCTCTCTCAATACTTAACTTATTATTTCTCAATGATATTTTGAAGTCATTCACGTTACCTTTCATCTTTCTCCTTACGCTTGTGGGTATTTTAGTTTCACAAATCGAACGGTCCCTCTCGTTAATGTTGCGCTTGGATGTTGTAAGTTCTTGCTGTGTCCCTAGTCTCCAAGGCTGGCCTTTGTGGCTTTAAGGAAACGCGTTATTTTTTATGTAAATTTTACTTGATTACATTATTTATATTTATTTATAGTCATACGATATTTCGATGGCAACGAAAAACCACAAAATTGAATTAATCGCTCTTTACTCAATTTCCATCAAATATCCCACATTACTTTACATTATTGCATTATACTTTATATACGCAATTTTTTCTTAGTGATACAAGTCCTACTTGAACTCTGCAACTAATATTCAATAAGGAAGACAACCAACACATACCTTGCAACTAATATATTCAATAAAGAAATACATCCTACACATAACTGATTTCCCTTTGTCTATGTATAACACAAAAATTTATTCTGACTGCATTACAAGTGTCTGCTTCTACTTCTACAGGCGGCTTGCCTATCTTGATCCTCTCTGGTTTGACAACTCTATCTACCTAGTCTGTCTCTCGGCTTTTGTCTTTTCTGTCTCTTACACTTCATAATATACACACGATTTAGATTTTTCTCCACTACAAAGCTTCCGATTATAAAAGATCTATTTTTCAATAGTTCAAGGACTAAGTAGGAGAAGGTAGTAGACACTTAGGAAAATGATAATTTACTCCCAGCGAGGTCTAATAGCACTAGTTCAGGGGGTGCTGTGAACTTTCCATTAAAGCCAGTTGTCATCTCGCTGAACGTTTCCCTTTATGTCTCATAATTCAAGGGGGCAGTCACAGCTGTCTAAAGACAACTCTCCTTCTTCACACAAAACTACATGGCCGGGAGGCGTACATTCCTCATTTTTTTTTCTCAACCTAAACCTTCTAAACCTTGGTTTAACACAGCCTGTTCTCGTGCTGTACGTAATAAGGAAGTTACCTACAAAAGGTACTTCAGCCATCCATCTCCTAAATCTATCTCATGCACTTTATATTTCCGCCCGGTATCATGCCAGTCATGCCAAGTGTGTTCTTCAACTTGGCAAACACTCCTTCATAAACAGAGAATGTCAAAATCTTTCAAACTCTAACTCTCCTTGTGACATCTGGCATTTAGCCGAAAACATCTTTACTTCTTCATCTCTCCCTCCTTTATTTCAACCTACTGACAATACTGTCATCCCATTTGTCTCTAAAGCTGTTCTTATCTATCAAACCTTTACGAACAACTCCATCTTGGATGATTTTGGGCTTGTCCCTCCCTCTCCTCCTCCATTGGACTATTTCATGTCTACAGTCAAAGTTCTTCGTAATGATGTTTTCCATGCTTTCGCTGGCCTAAATCCTTTCAAGGCTTATTGACCTTATGGGGACTCTCTTATTGTTCTCAAAAACTGTGCCTCCATGCTTGCACCTTCCCTGGCCAAACTCTTTCACTTACGTCTATGGACTTCTACCTTTTCTTCTTGCTAGATGTTTGCCTATATTCAGCCTGTTCCTAAGAACGGTCACTGTTCTATTCCCTCAAACTACCGCCCTATAGCTTTAATCTCTTGCTTGTCTAAAGTTTTTGAATCTATCCACGATAGGAAGATTCTCAAACATCTCTCACCTCACAATCTTCTTTCTGACCATCAGTACGGTTTCCGTCAGGGTCGCTCTACTGGTGATCTGGCATTCTTTACTGAGTCTTGGTCATCCTCTTTTAAAGATTTCGCTGAAACTTTTGCTGTCAAGTTAGACATATCAAAAGCTTTTGATAGAATCTGGCACAAAGCTTCGATTTCAAAACTATCTGCCTACGCTTTCTATCCTTATCTCTGCAACTTTATCTCAAGTTTCCTTTCTGACCGTTCTATTGCAGCCGTGGTAGATTGCTACTGTTCTTCGGAAGCTATTAATAATGGTATTCCTCAGGGTTCTGTCCTTTCACTCACTCTCTATTGTTCATTGATAATCTTCTTAACCAAACTTCTTACCCTATCCACTCCTATTCTGATGATACCACCCTACACTTTTCCACGTTCTTTCAGACACGACCAACCCTTCAGGAGGTCAACAGATCACGCAGGGACGCCACAGAACGTCTGACGTTTGATCTTTCTAAGAGATCTGATTGGGGCAGAGAAAACGTAGTAGGGTTCAATGCCTCAAAAACTCAATTCGTCCATCTATCAACTTGACACAACCTTCCAGATAACTCTCCTCTCTTCTTCAATGACACTCAACTGTCTCCCTCTTCCACACTGAATATCCTCAGTCTGTCCTTTACTCATAATCTTAACTGGAAACTTCACTTCTCGTATCTTGCTAAAACAGCTTCTATAAAGTTGGCCGTTCTGTCCGCCAGTTTTTTTTTATCGCCCCTCCAACTACTAATTCTGTACAAGGGTCTTATCCGCCCTTGTATAGAATACTCTTCGCATATTTTGGAAGGATTCCACTCACACAATTTTATTAGATAGGATGAAATCAAAACTTTTTCGCCTCATCAACTCCCCTCCTCTGATTGAGTGTCTTCAACCTCGCCGAATTGTTGCATCTCTTTCTATCTTTTATCTCTATTTCATGCTAACTGCTCTACTGATCTTGCTAACTGCATGTCTCCCCTTCTCCTGCGGACTCGCTGCACAAGGTTTTCTTCTTTTTCTCATCCCTATTCTGTCAAACTCTCTGATACAAGAGTTAACCAATATTCTCAATTATGAATACCTTTCTCTGGTAAATACTGGAACTCCCTGCTTGCTTCTGTATTTACATCTTCCTACTACTTGACTTCTTCTAAGAGGGAGGTTTCAAGACATTTCTGCTTCTCTTTTGGCTAATTCTTTACTAATCATGAAGGGAAATTACATTCGGTTGTATTTTTCTTTTATGGTTTTTACTTTTTTTTCTATATTTATTTATTTATTCTTTTTTTTTTTTTTTTTTTTTTTTTTGCCTTTGGCTAGTTTTCCTCTTGCATTTTTCCACTATTTTGCCAGTCATCAAAATAGTGATATATACAGGGAGGAGATAGTAGACACTTACCGAAACGAAAATTTACTTCCAAAGAATTCTAATAGCACTATAATCCGACTCAAATATGAAGGCTGCTGAGGGGAGAGACCTAACGGGGATTCCCCGGCTGCGGCGTCGCCAAGCATCGTAGCACATGTTTCGATCTCATTATTAACTTACATCTTAATGAACCGTCATAAAAGTGTATTCCTCTAAATTTCTACTAAGGATGTATAGAGAACTTTGAATATTGTTTTAGTGTAATGAAGACAATGATTTTGTATAGATACCACAAAATGTAGCACCACTGCTCTCCAGCGTTGCTACTTTTCAAGGTTGGACATGGGTGAGGTCAACCTCCCTGACTGCTGATAATCCCCAGGTCAAATCGAGTCACTCCTCCTCTCCCTGTCGCTCAGGATGGAAAGTGAATATCTCGTCCGCGCTACTCGCCATCGCAACCTTCATAGTCAAGAGCAATTAATTATTTACAGCGTCAACAAGTTCTGCTTAGAGGATTCTTTTATTATCAATGTGGAGGACATTTCTGACGAAGAACTGTCTGATCAATTAACTGAGAGAGGATTATGCCTACAGAGTAAAACCTCTATAAAAAAAAAAAAAAACGCACCTTAACTCTTACCTCATGGGTGGTGTGGAAAAAAGAGTAAAATAGAACAACAAAAAAAGATGCATGTCTACTTGTCTATTTTAGAGAGAGAGAGAGAGAGAGAGAGAGAGAGAGAGAGAGAGAGAGAGAGAGAGAGAGAGAGAGAGAGAGAGAGAGAGAGAGAGAGAGAGAGAGAGAGAGTGTGTGTGTGTGTGTGTGTGTGTGTGTGTGTGTGTGTGTGTGTGTGTGTGTGTGTGTGTGTGTGTGTGTGTGTGTGTGTGTGTGTGTGTGTGTGTGTGTGTGTGTGTGTGTGTGTGTGTGTGTGTGTGTGTGTGTGTGTGTGTGTGTCACAGGAGAACCAATACGTAAACTGTTGAAAGACTCGCGCAAGCAGTATTATACACACGCACACGCACACACACACACACGTGCATGAGAGAACTATATAGTAATGCATGAGAGAACTATATAGTAATAAGAAACAGGAGGAAGTAGTAACAAGCAAGAGAGAGAGAGAGAGAGAGAGAGAGAGAGAGAGAGAGAGAGAGAGAGAGAGAGAGAGAGAGAGAGAGAGAGAGAGACAGAGACAGAGACAGAGAGAGAGAGAGAGAGAGAGAGAGAGAGAGAGAGAGAGAGAGAGAGAGAGAGAGATGGGCGTTTTTCCACACTTCAGTGATAATCCTGTAATTGGGGCTGCGACGTTTGGCGACGCCACAGCCGGGGAATCCCCGATAGGTCTCCCCCGCTCAGCGGCCTTCATATTTGAGTCGGACTATAGTTCAAGGAGTGCTGTGAACCATCCATTAAAGCAAGCTGTCATCTCCTTCTTCACACAAAACTATATGCATTTACCACACATACACCCTTCACTTGAAAATCAAATTTAAAAGAAAAATGACGACTCAACAACAAGCCTCGGAGTCCCTTCCTAAGGAGGGGACCAGAAATGTTCCCAGGTCAGACTACTCTCTCAATAGTGACCTCAAATGACATGATAACTCCCTCAACTTTTTCTGCATTAACTTCTGCAACATTCGTGGTCTTAGGTCTAATTTTCAATTTGTGGAATACCACTTCTCTTCTACTAAACCTCATCTTCTTTTCCTCACCGAAACACAGCTCTTTGAAGCAACTGACAGTAGCCCCTTCTATGTTCTCTCCTACTTTCTCTATTCTCATTTTCGCTCCAAAGCTGGATGTTGCGTCTATGTACGCAACGACCTAACTTGCTCTCGTGCCCAATGTCTTGAATCTTTCGAGTTTTCCACCATCTGGCTCCGACTCAACAGTCACTCTCTGACTAAATTCATCTGTGTTGTCTATCTCTCTCCTAACTCTTCTGACTATAGTAAATTCTTCGACTATTTAATTTCCAAAGTGGAACACATTCTGTCCCTCTACCCTTTCGCAGTGAATTCCATTCTTGAGAATTTTAATGTTCACCACCAGTTTTGGCTTTCCTCTCCCTTCACTGGACCATCCTCGTGAACTAGACTTCAGCGTTGCTATCCTCCATGACCTAGAGTAACTGGTGCAACACCATACTCGTATTCCTGACCGTCTTGCAGACACGCCCACCATTCTTGATCTCTTCCTCACCTCTAATCCTGCTTATGCTGTCACCCTTTCATTTCCGTTGGGTTCCTCCGATCACAATTTCATTTCTGTATCTTATTCTATTTCTCCAATCTCTCCTCAGGATCCCCCAGAGCAGAGGTGCCTCTGTCGTTTTGCCTCTGCCAGTTGGCAGGACCTGAGGAGGTATTATGATGACTTTCCTTGGGATGATTACTGCTTCTGTGCTGAACGCATAACAGAGGTGATAGTGTCTGGAATGGAGGCGTAAATTTCTCACTCTTTTTCTCAACCTTAACCTTCCCTTGGTTTAACTCAGCCTGTTCTCGTGCTATACATGAGAGAGGTTGCCCACAAAAGATACTTGAGCCTTAAATCTCCTCAATCTCATGCACTTGATATTTCTGCCTGGAATCATGCCAAGTCTGTTCTTCAACTTGCCATACACTCCTTCATAAATAGAAAATTTCAAAATCTTTCAAACTCAAACTCCCCTCGAGACTTCTGCCATCTAGCCAAAAACATCTTCAATAACTTCACTTCTTCATCTTTCCCTCCTTTATTTCATCTTGATGGCACCACTGCCATCTCTTCTGTCTCTAAAGCTAAACTCTTCTCTCAAACCTTTGCTCTCAACACCACCTTGGATGATTCTGGGCTTGTCCCTCCTCTCCTCCTCCCTCTGACTATTTCATGTCTATAATTAAAATTCTACGTAATGATGTTTTCCATGCCTTCGCTGGCCTAAACCCTCGGAAAGCTTATGGTCCTGATGAGGTCCTTCCTATTGTTCTCAAATAATGTGCTTTCGCACTTGCACCTTGCCTGGCTATCGACTTCTACCTTTCCTTCTTGCAGGAAGTTTGCCTACATTCAGCCTGTTCCTAAAAAGGATGACCGTTCTAATCCCTGAAAGTAGCGTCCTATAGCTTTACTCTCTTGCTTGATTAAAGTTTTTGAATCTATCCTGAATAAAAAGATTCTCAAACACCTGTCACTTAACAATCTTCTATATGATCGCCAGTATGGCTTCGTCAATGTCGCTCTACTGGTGATCTTCAGGCTTTCCTTACTGAGTCTTGGTCATCCTCTTTTAGAGATATCGGTGAAACTTTTGCTGTAGCGTTAGACATATCAGAAGCTTTTGATAGAGTCTGGCATAAAGCTTTGATTTCAAAACTGCCCTCCTACGGTTTCTATCCTTCTCTTTGCAACTTTATCTAAGTTTCCTTTCTGACCGTTCTATTGCTATTGTAGTACACAGCCGCTGTTCTTCTCCTTAATCAATTAATAGTGGGGTTCCTCAGGGTTCTCTCCTGTCACTCATTGTCTTTCTATTATGCATCAATGACCTTCTTAAACAAACTTCTTCTGATGATACCACCCTACATCTTTCAGGGACGACCAACCCTTTAGGATCACGTAAAGACGCCACAGAACGCCTGACTTCTGATCATTCTAAGATTTCCGATTGGGACAGAGAATATCTAGTAGTTTTCAATGCCTCAAAACTCGATTCCTCCATATATCAACTTGACACAACCTTCCAGACAACTATCCCATCTTCTTCAATGACACTTAATTGTCTCCCTCTTCCACACTGAATATCTTCGGTCTGTCCTTTACTCATAATCTTAACTGGAAAGTTCACATCTCATCTCTTGGTAAAACAGCTTCTATGAAGTTAGGCGTTCTGATGCGTCTCCACCAGTAGTTCTATGCAAGTTAACAGCCCATGTATGGAGTACTCTTCGCATGTTTTGGGGAGTTCCAGTCACACAGTTTTACTAGACAGGGTGGAATCAAAAGCTTTTCGTCTCCTCAGACTGTTTTCAGCCTTTTTCTCACTACCGAAATATTGCATCTCTTTCCATCTTTTATCGCTATTTTCATGCTAACTGTTCTACTGGTCTTGCTAAATGCATGCCTCCCCTCTTCCTGCGGTCTCGCTGCACAAGGCTTTCTTCTTCCTCGCATCCCTATTCTAACCCAAGATTTAACCAGTACTCTCAACCATTCGTACCTTTCACTGGTAAACTCTGGAACTCTCTCCCTGCATCTGTGTTTCCGACTTTCTACGACTTGTCTTCTTTTAAGAGGGAGGTATTGAGGCATTTTCTCCCTAATTTTGACTGACGTTTTTCCTGTTTGTAGGGAGCCACCACTTAAGTGGCCCTTTTTATTTTATTTATTTATTTTTTTGGCCCTTGGCTGGCCCCTTTTCCTACACAAAAAATAGAGTAAAAAAATACCGTCTTCTTATTTTGATTAATTCTTACGTGATTAATTTCATCTTGATTTTTGGATTTCAACACCTATATTTCTGAATTTCTGGTACTGTTTAAAGAAGTTATGTAGAGAGAGAGAGAGAGAGAGAGAGAGAGAGAGAGAGAGAGAGAGAGAGAGAGAGAGAGAGAGAGAGAGATTTCACTACAGTTGTGACAGGTACAGCGATATGTATCTTATTTTTCATGAGGGAAGTTCTTGAAAGCAACATTGAAAGATAAAAGCTGTGGGTAGGAGGGAGGGATGGTTGCAAAGATCTTCATTCTCAGTGTTTGATGACAAGGACCTGCAGATGTGCGTCACCACTGCCATAAAATGTGAAAGAATACGCATCAGTCTTGGCGGCGCAGCACAGTTACGGGGTTATTTGGCTGCCATGTTTTCTATTGATTTCAGTCTCTGTGTTGATAGTTACGAGTGAAGAGGTGACGGGTAAGAGTAATAATAATAATAACAACAATAATTAACAACAGCAGCAGCAGCAGCAGCAGTAATAACGACAATAATGATAATAATAATAATAGTAATAAAAAACAATAATGATAACAATGATAATAATAATAATAATAATAATAATAATAATAATAATAATGATAATAATCATAATAATAATAATAATAATAATAATAATAATAATATTATTATTATTATTATGATTATAATGATTGTAACAAAAACAATAATAACAGTAATAATAGTAATAATGATGATAAAAAAAAACATGATAATGATAGTAGTAGTAGTCACAATAACAATAATGACGATGATTACAGTAATTGAAATGCACGCAATTATGAACAGCTCTCTCTCTCTCTCTCTCTCTCTCTCTCTCTCTCTCTCTCTCTCTCTCTCTCTCTCTCTCTCTCTCTCTCTCTCTCTCTCTCTCTCTCTCTCTCTCTCTCTCTCTTAACATATTATAATGAGAAGAGAGAGAGAGAGAGAGAGAGAGAGAGAGAGAGAGAGAGAGAGAGAGAGAGAATCCTTGCCTCGGGACACACCCTCAAACAGTCTTTTTAAAAATAATCTGTCAGGTAATCCAGGAAGAGGAATTAATTTTTTATTACCTTTGACTATGACTTATGTATTTAGGATGTGTCAGCTTGATTGCTCCACCGCTTCTCCACTTCCGCTTCCTTGAGCTGGGGCGGAGAAAAAGAGAGATAGATAAATAGAGATAGATAGATAAATAGAGATAGATAGATAGATAGATAGATAGATAGAGAGAGAGAGAGAGAGAGAGAGAGAGAGAGAGAGAGAGAGAGAGAGAGAGAGAGAGTTCAATTTTGACGCTAATCAATACTGCCGGAAGCTTTGTAGTTTTATTTTCTTTTTTAATTGAAACCTTGAGTACCTGATGGATTTTTATTAGAAACATTACATATACAGTCTATTTTTTATTATGATTTTTCACTATATGGACTAAACACGAAAATTACCTTATATTGTAGAGTAAATAGCTTACGTTACTGATATTATTTAATACACTCATAATACATCAATAAGTGAATGAGTAGGACAGTGCATAAATGTGTGAGTGCCTTTGTTTATGACCGATACAGTATTGTGACTGAGAAAGGTTTGAATGACGTGAATAATGGTGATGATGGTGGTGGTAAAGAAGGAAGTGTGGGGCAGGGTGAAGGAAGCCAGGAGAAGGAAGGAGACTGAGGGAAGCAGATTGTGGAAGGCAAGGTTATTAAAAAAGAGTGAGAGAAACATGGTGAAGGAGGCAGGATGAGGGAGGTGGATGAGGGAGACGTGGAGGAAGGCATGGCAAGGGAAATAGGAAGAGAGAAGCAAGGAAATGGAGACTGTGAAAGAGACACGGTGAATGATTGTGGTAGTTGTCGTAAAACAGCGGTAGCATGGAGACACCTGAGTCCGTTATGAAAGTGTATTTACGGTAGCACAATACACAACAAGTGTAAACCGAGCGAAACGAGAGGCAGGAGCGTAGCGTGTCAGCCTCAGGCGGCGGCGAGCGAGGACTGAGGGGAAAGACGTGACGTCAGACAGAAAGGGAGTATGGGAAAAACAAAGGACATGCTAACATATGATGTAGGGAGAAGAACATCGGGTAAGAGAAGCAGGATGAGAGAGGCAGGGTGAGGGAAGCAGGGTTAGTCGATAAATGGGTAACTGGATGAAGATGGACTGTGGAAACCCTAATGTCACAATGGCACTTATCGTGGGTAGGACATACCATCCATCACAGGCTCAGAAGCAAATAAGACGGAAATGGGCACAGAGACTATGCGCAGCTGTAATATATGCTTTCAGCTTTACTTTGGTATTCCTGCTTCCTTCCCAAACAACATAAAAAGCAAACAGATGGTGGTGTGTCCCGTTTAGTAAGTAGGTATCATAATAGTCACCTCGTAACTTCTCATATCTAACAAGAGACCAAAGAGAGAGAGAAAAAAAAAGAACAGTTCTGCACACTGTCGTGATTTTCTCGCTAGCTTGACTACAGGAAGAGACTGTCTTATGTGGTGGAGATTGTTTGTCAGGGCTGAGATAAACAGACTCTTTGTTTGCGTCTCAAAAGAGCAAAAGCGGTAGATATAGTTAGTCGCATAATGATGGTACAATAAAGGTGAAAAGATGATGAGAAAAAAAACAAAGAGAACACAGTGAACATGGAGAGAACAAAGAGAACATGATAAAGGAAAGACAGTATGTATAGTCATTCCTAATAATTTCCCCAATCTCGCCTCGGAAGATGGAGTCAAGACCAGTAAGCTCGAACAAGCTATCCATCTTGTGTGTGTGTGTGGGCAGGGGGGGGGGAACACAGAGGGGGAATGGCTTGTTCGAGCGAACGCCCAGAACTGATTCGCCTTGACTCCGCCTTCTACAGGAGAGATAAATTAGTAGGCACATCTGTGCGTACGCAGAATTGTGTTGAGGATCGTCAAGGGTGATTGTTAGTATACTTTGATAGAGACAATTGGCTGTTAAAATGAGAAAAATCATGATTCCTGTAGACGGTTACAAGAGTTCAGAACTGTGTGTGTAATTCACCTCGGTTGCCTGCTGGTCACCCAGTGTTACGTTCACCGGTTAAACGGGTAAGAATGGCATCGGGGAGCCGGTGAACAATAACAATAAAAAAAAAAAAACTGCAGGTTCAACTGGTGAGGAAATGCAAAGGGGGCACTTTAAAAAGCTATTTTAATAACCCAATAATGTAACTGACATACACATATACATATAACACATAAATAAATATAACAAAGAACCCAACTTAATACCTAACAATAATACTAATCCTATATGGAGGCAATGTGGAAAACACGGGACGAGGGGAAGTGATACTTATGCGGTGTCGCAGTGGTGAAGTGCTGGGTGAGGTGGATCCCACGGTAGTCCAAGAGGCGTTGTGTGCACTGGTTGAGGCCTTGACCTCGACTGCCTTCCAGAAAGCAGGGAGCTTGCTTAACACTTCTGCTTGAGTCGAATGGGGCCGCGTGAATCCAACTTCGGGACAGTAGCGGGGCTTCATGAGACGGTGACGTGGAGGATTCATGAGATGGTGACGTGGAAGGTTCATGAGACGGTGACGTGGAAGGGGAGGTGGAGAGGTGGCGAACGAGGTAGCAAGCGGAGGAGGTGATGGTAGTGGAGTATGTTACGGGCGGGCCGTAACATTTCCTCCCCCCTAAGACCTCCGTAATGGGCTCATGAAGGTGGTGAGACGGGAGATCTTGATAAGGCGTCGGCGATGATGTTGTCCACCCCTTGATATGGTGGACTTCCAAGTTGAAGGGTTGAGTTAACAAGGTCCACCTAAGAATGCGTTGGTTTCGGTTCTTCATGGCGTGAAGGAAGGCCAGAGGATTGTGATCGGTGAAGACCTTCGTAGTTTGAGGACCAGGATGAAGGTAGAACTCGAAACGTTGAGCGCCAGGACGAGTGCCAGAGCCTCCTTCTTGATGGTGGAGTAGTTGAGTTGGTGTTTCTTCAGCTTGGCGGAGTGATAGGCGATGGGATGGAGGATGCCACTTATGGGCTCCGCTTGTAGGAGGATGGAAGGGGCGGGAGTGATCTGGTGTCCAGACCACTGGCTCCGAGGAGAGGAACGCCTTGAGATGTTAGAAGGCTTGGTCACAGGTCGGGGTCCAGTGGAAGGGGACGAAAGTGCTGATAAGGTCCGTCAGGTGGGCGGCCAGGGTGGAGAAGTTCCTACAGAACCGTCTGTAGAAACCAGCCATCACCAAGAACCTCATGAGAGCTTTCCTGGTGGTAGGGACAGGGAAGCCAAGGATGGCCTCTACGTTGGCTCTCTTGGGGCAAACCTTGCCGTTCCCCACCACATGTCCCAGGTAGACCACCGTAGACTTCCCGAAGGTGTACTTGGCCAGGTTGATTGTAAGACCGGCTTCCTGCAACCGACCCATCAGCCTCCGGAGACGGGTCAGATGTGTCACCCAGTCGTCCGAAGTCACCACCAGGTCGTCCAGATAGGCAGATGTTCCTCCAAGTCCTGGGTGATGTAATTTATAGTCCTCTGGAAGGTGACGGGAGCATTAGACAAGCCAAAGGGCATCATAGTGTATTGGTATAGCCCGAAGGGGGTGATGAAGGCGGATATTATTCGGGCCTCGTCCGAGAGGGGAATCTGGTAGTAACTTTTAAGTAAATCTATAGTGGTCACTGGAAAAATGGAACACTGAACAAGGGTTATAATAGTCCTGTCACGGTCGCCAATTGTTACGTTCACCGGTTAAACGGGTAAGATTGGCATCGGGGAGCCGGTGAACAATAACAATAAAAAAGAAAACTGCAGGTTCAACTGGTGAGGAAATGCAAAGGGGGCACTTAAAAAGCTATTTAATGACCCAATAACCATGAAACTGACATACACATAGATATATAACATGAAACACAGGTAAATGACATACATATATACATATAACACATAAATAAATATAAAGAACCCAACTTAATACCTAACAATAATACTAATCCTATATGGAGGCAATGTGGAAAAAACGGGACGAGGGGAAGTGATACTTTTGAGGTTTCACAGTTGTGAAGTGCTGGGTGAGGTGGATCCCGCGGTAGTCGAAGAGGCGTTGTGTTCACTGGTTGAGGCCTTGACCTCGACTGCCTTCCAGAAAGCAGGGAGCTTGCTTAAAACTTCCGCTTGAGTCGAATGGGGCCGCGTGAATCCAACTTCAGGACAGTAGCGGGGCTTCATGAGACGGTGACGTGGAAGGGGAGGTGGAGAGGTGGCGAACGAGGTAGCAAGCGGAGGAGGTGATGGTAGTGGGGTATGTTACGGGCGGGTCGTAACACTCAGCCAGTCTTCCCCATTACGGAGCGAGCTCAGAGCTCATAGACCGATCTTCGGGTAGGACTGAGACCACAACACACACAACACACACCGGGAAAGCGAGGCCACAACCGCTCGAGTTACATTCCGTATCTATTTACTGCTAGGTGAACAGGGGTCACACATTAAGAGGCTTGCCCATTTGCCTCGCCGATTCCCGGGACTCGAACCCGGACCTCTCCATTGTGAGTCGAGCGTGCTAACCACTACACTAGTAGTGTGTGTGTGTGTGTGTGTGTGTGTGTGTGTTTATCCCCACCATCAAGACGGTAAGGTCGCTGTCATTAGCCATCCGAGTCCAAAACAAAATGAACTGATGGCTTGGAGCGCCTTGACGAGACATTGCGGAATCACTTAGACTCCTCACTCCGATACAGTGAAACTTCCCTTCGAAACCTCTGTGGCTCAGGAGAGGAAGGTGGTGTAGTTGATGCGTGTAGGAGTAGTAGTAGCAGCAGTAGTAGTAATAGTAGTAGTAAAAAGCTGACGGGTGCATACCCTTATCATGTTCTTTGGGTTACTGTAAAGTTTTTCGACATGTTTCCGAGCTTACCAACGTTAATTGAACCGTCGTGTTCAAGTCTCTTCTACCTATTACCTATTCTATTTTGCTACTTCCTATATTTGATTTAGGTCTATTACAGTACTACGTCGTCGTCGTCGTAATATTATTATTATTATTAGTAGTAGTAACAGTAGTTATAGTAATAGTAGTAGTAGTAATAGTAGTAGTAGTAGTAGTAGTAGCAAGTAGAAGCAGCAGCAGTATTAGTAATAGCAGTAGCAGCAGCAGCAATAGCAGCAGCAGCAGTACCAGCAGTAGCAGCAGCAGCAGCAGCAGCAGCAGCAGCAGCAGCAGCAGCAGCAGCAGCAGCAGCAGCAGCAGCAGCAGCAGCAGCAGCAGCAGCAGCAGTGGCAGCAGCAGCAGCAACAGCAGCAGCAGCAGCAGCAGCAGCAGCAGCAGCAGCAGCAGCAGCAGCAGCAGCAGCAGCAGCAGCAGTAGCAGCAGCAGCAGCAGCAGCAGCAGCAGCAGCAGCAGCAGCAGCAGCAGCAGCAGCAGCAGCAGCAGCAGCAGCAGCAGCAGCAGCAGCAGCAGCAGCAGCAGCAGCAGCAGCAGCAGCAGCAGCAGCAGCAGCAGCAGCAGCAGCAGCAGCAGCAGCAGCAGCAGCAGCAGCAGCAGCAGCAGCAGCAGCAGCAGCAGCAGCAGCAGCAGCAGCAGCAGCAGCAGCAGCAGCAGCAGCAGCAGCAGCAGCAGCAGCAGCAGCAGCAGCAGCAGCAGCAGCAGCAGCAGCAGCAGCAGCAGCAGCAGCAGCAGCAGCAGCAGCAGCAGCAGCAGCAGCAGCAGCAGCAGCAGCAGCAGCAGCAGCAGCAGCAGCAGCAGCAGCAGCAGCAGCAGCAGCAGCAGCAGCAGCAGCAGCAGCAGCAGCAGCAGCAGCAGCAGCAGCAGCAGCAGCAGCAGCAGCAGCAGCAGCAGCAGCAGCAGCAGCAGCAGCAGCAGCAGCAGCAGCAGCAGCAGCAGCAGCAGCAGCAGCAGCAGCAGCAGCAGCAGCAGCAGCAGCAGCAGCAGCAGCAGCAGCAGCAGCAGTAGCAGCAGTAGCAGCAGCAGCAGCAGCAGCAGCAGTAGCAGCAGCAGCAGCAGCAGCAGCAGTGCAGCAGCAGCAGTAGCAGCAGCAGCAGCAGCAGTAGCAGCAGCAGCAGCAGCAGCAGCAGCAGCAGCAGCAGCAGCAGCAGCAGCAGCAGCAGCAGCAGCAGTAGCAGTAGCAGCAGCAGTAGCAGCAGCAGCAGCAGTAGCAGCAGCAGCAGCAGCAGCAGCAGCAGCAGTAGCAGTAGCAGCAGCAGCAGTAGCAGCAGCAGTAGCAGCAGCAGCATCGATGGAGATTCGCCATGCGCACCATCCCAGGCATCAGCCCTCCCTTGCACCACTGGAGGTCTCGATAAGGAACACCTTCATCCCAGCGTTACTGAGATCCCACACCATCGGAGATGGGGAGAGGGCGCTGCTCGAACTTCCACCAAGACTGGGCGGGATGGGAATCACCTCCCAAGAAGTTAGCGACTGTGGAGAACCTCAACCCCTCAAGCTCACCAGGTCCCTCACAGAGAAGATCATTGCTCAGGACGCACATGGTGAAATAGCCCAAAGTGCAGTCACTGAGCAAAGACGAATTATATCTAGAGACAGGCAACAACATCAACGAAACTGTCTCGAAGACCTGATAAACATCCTGCCTGCAACCACAGTGAGAAAAATCCACACTGCACAGGAAACGGGAGCTCTAACTGGCTAACGTCACTGCCCATTGAGCGAAGGGCTTCAGCCTCAACAAACAAGAATTTGTCGACGCCATTGCTCTGAGGTACGGCTGGCCGGTGGAAGGACTCCCCAGTACCTGTGTGTGTAGTTCCCCCAATGACGTCAACCACACCATGACGTGCAAAAAGGGGGGATTC
>NW_025541561.1:406762-424262 GCF_017591435.1 Portunus trituberculatus | reverse complement strand
TTGGTAAGTAGCGAACTCGTTTTGGCGCGTGAGGAGAGGTTAGCGTCTCAGCCTCGTGGCCCCGCAGCCCCTTACCGAGTGTGTCAGGAAGCAGTACATCTTCACGTATGCAAGACATACACACAGTTACACCAGAGCCTCCGGAGATCTTTGATTCTGACGACGAGTGAAAGTGAAGAACGAGTAGTGAAAGTGAAGAATGAGTAGTAATAGTTAAGAACAGCAGAACAGTGTAATATCATAACAGTTCATAATGTTTTTATTAAGTTTATACTCTTCAGGGTTTTATACAATAAACATGCCCAGTAATTACAGTTTATTCTTTTGGATGTGTGGAATTCGGGAAGGTAAACTCCTGGGCTTGGCGGCATTGACTGACCTGACGCATGACCGAACGACTTATTGATATAGCGAATTTAGGTCGTTATAAAAGATGGATTATAGACCCTTGGATACAACGAACTTTCGGTTATAACGTTAGCCACCCCCACCCCAATTGGTTCGTTATAGCGAGGGTTTACATTAGTTGCAGTACTAAGTAGTAGTAATAATAATAGTAGTAGTAGTAGTAGTAGTAGTAGTAGCAGCAGTGTGGCAGCAGTAGCAGTAGTAGTAGTAGCAGCAGCAGTGTGGCAGTAGCAGTAGCAGTAGTAGCAGTAGTAGTAGCAGTAGTAATAGTTGTTGTAGTAGTAGTAGTGGTACTGTTAAAGATGGTAGTGATAATAGTATTAATGGTACCGGCAGTAAAAAGTAGTAGTAGTAGCAGCAGTAGTAGCAGCAGCAGCAGCAGTTGTAGTGCAGTAGTAGCAGCAGCAGCAGTAGGGGCAGTAGCAGTAGCAGCAGCAATAGTAGTAGCAATAGCAGCAGTAGCAGTAGCAGACCAGCAGCAGTAGCAGCAGTGGTGGCAGAAGTAGCAGTAGTAGTAGCAGCAGCAGCAGTAGTAGCAGTAGTAGTAGTACCAGGCAGCAGCAGTAGTAGTAGTAGCAGTACCAGGTAGTAGTAGTAGTAGTAGTAGTAGTAGTAGTAGTAGTAATAGTAGAAGTAGTAGTTGTAGTGGTAGTAGGGCAATAGTAGTAGTAACAGTAGTGGGTAAACGTAGTACTAGTTTTAATAGCCGTAATAATAATAATAGTACGTAATTGTAGCAGTAGCAGCAAAAAAGTAGCAGAGGAGAAGCTTTTATGTTTACCTTATTATATTTGAGAAGCTTTTAATCATAGAACTGTAAACATATCAGTGGAGTGCCCTCTTAAGTAAAAACTCATTCCGGCTAGCTAATCAATGTGTAGATAGTGTGGACAGACCAGGTAACAAGCTTTGGTCAGAGTGATATCAGATTAGGCTGAGCTAGGTGTAAGTTAACCATAAAATCTTAAAACATGGAATTAATTTGAAATAAGTTAAACACACACACACACACACACACACACACACACACACACACACACACACACACACACACACACACACACACACACACACACACAATAGTTTCTTTGTTGATGCTTTCATAATTCATTACTTTTTTTCTTATTTTCAATATCCATCTCTCTTATTTACATTGCCTTAACTTCTCTTAGTAACTTGCCTCACCTTTTCATCCTTTATCCATCATTGCTTACATATTTACATTCTCTTCTGGTTCTCTTTATCATTTCTTTCTTGTTAACTTCCCTTTCCTTTTATTTGTTTCTTTTTCATTTATTTTGTCGTCTTTAAGCTCCGTCACTTTTGGTTTCTTTTAAATTTTACTGTTCCCTTCTTCTTTATATGCATCCCTCCCTCTCTCCCTCCCTCCCTTTTTTCCACTTCTAGCGAAAGACAGTATTACATGAGTATTGACCACAAAGACAACAAAAGTGTGTGTGTGTGTGTGTGTGTGTGTGTGTGTGTGTGTGTGTGTGTGTGTGTGTGTGTGTGTGTTCAACTTATTCTAGACTCGAAATTTGATGGTTGACTCACAGCTGACTCAGCCTAACCTGATATCACTCTGACCAAACCTTATTACCTCGTCTGTTCACTCTATTTATACTTTGATTGGTAGGACGGAACGTGTTTTTACTCAAGAGTTCATTGTTATGGAGGAGGAAGGTGCTGTTTATAGTTCCACTGACCGGCTGGTTAATGCGCTAACACTAACACTTATGATGCATTGTGATAACTTACTTATGCGAGATGGTATTGCTGGAGGCATGTGATTTGACGTAATGGATAAATTACTTTAATCTAAAACAGTTAAACCAAATAATGAGACCTGTGGAACGTGCGTGGTATAAATTGACACCCCAGCCTTTCTTGTACACAGTGCAAATGTTTTCTTCATATTGCTTGCACGAAGCTATCGCAGTATACTTTGATCAAGTATTTCACATCTAGAGTGCAATATGCAATATATGTTTGTAAGAAATGTGTAAAATAAAGTATTGATCACTACGAAAACATGGTTGATTGGATTAAGAAATTAGGACAGTGAAGCGATGACGTCATTGTAGGCTGTAGGAAGTGGCGGCAGAACGGCGGGTCAACGGTTTTGGAAACGGAATAAAATTTGCAAGAAATAAGTAATATTTCAGTCCATACTGAGACTTTTAGACATGAAAAACAATTTTTCTCTCTACACCCGACTCAGTGTATAACGTATTGCTGAATCCCAAAAATCCTGGCCAGGAACTCAAAAACTATGCGATCTCTAAAGTAAAGAAAAAAGTTCCGGTCACAAGGATGACCACTAATAGTTATGGTCATTTGAAAATAATTTTACTTCGTTTAAAAGAAAAGGCGAACACACTGAATGCTTCTCAGAATCGGATATCTGACCACGAGTTGTTACTAGTTAGCAAAATCTCACCGAAAACTGCAATTTATTCTCTTCCATCAGACATTGATGACGAGAATGTCGAACAGTATTTAGTAAACAAGACCGCATCAGTCTCGAAAATGATATCTGCTATGAAAAGCTTGAAGCATCGTTCTCGAAATCAACAGCAAATAAACATAAATTTGCTCTGGTACGTGCCACTCTTCATGTCTGTGATGTGATATTGCAAACATCAGATATTAACATGGAAAAAAAAAAAAAAAAAAAAAACGCGTTGTCGGATATACGACCTAAATTGAGTCACGAAGTGTGGTCGAGGTCAGCAATTCGGATGTTATATTACACTGTTGCGCAACAGAGGCAAGATGTGGACACTGTCAGTACCAGTCTGTCATCAGATTGTCTTAATAGTACATCTGAGATATGCTGTAACTCTATGATTGGAATTCCAGACGTGTAATTTGGGGAGAAACTCTCTATAAATTACAAGCCAAAACACTCATGGAGTTTGCTAGGGATTTTTGTTTACATCAGTTCATTGATATACCCTACAGGGGAAGAAAGTATACTGGACCTGCAAAAGTACGATATAAGTCGCTAGAAAGTGATCAGCGATTGGTCACTGTAAAAACTACGATGCTGAAACATCATGTTGATGAAGCACCGACAGATGAACTTGGCAGTGATTTACTGACCTGCCATCAAAAATTAATTGAACCAGGTATATTGGCCTTCGTTTGGTAGGTAACCAGCAACCCGAACCTCTCTATGAAAAAGATAATGCAAATGTGCATAGATAGCTGCATTCACTATTCTCATAAAAGACGTTTAAGCAACATAAAGAACAATATTCCAAGAAACTGGCGGATATTAATGAGAAAGTGTAGTGCAGTAAATAAGAAATTAAAAACGGTAAAATCAGTTCATAACAAGCGACTTATAGAAGCAAGGTTGAATAGGATTGACCAAGATTTGAAGGATTCTATACTCCAACAATAGCAGTTGGTTGAGAAGGCAGTAGTTGAGGGAATTAAAACTAAGCCAAAATACTTTATATATATATATATATATATATATATATATATATATATATATATATATATATATATATATATATATATATATATATATATAAAATGAAGTTTTTACGTTTTTTTTTTTTTTTTTTTACGTAGGGAAGAGGGCCAGCCCACTTGAACCCACTTGAGCGCTGGCTCTCCAAAGAGTACAAAAAGTGCCAAAACTGTCAGCCAGAATTAGGGGAGCAAATGCCTCGATACCTCCCTCTTAAAAGAAGACAAGTTGTAGGAATTTGGAAATACAGATGCAGGGAGGGAGTTCCAGAGTTTACCAGTGAAAGGGATGAATGACTGAGCGTACTGGTTAACTCTTGCATAAGAGAGTTGGACAGAATAGGGATGAGAGGAAGAAGAAAGCCTTGTGCAGCGTGGCCGCAGGAGGAGGGGAGGCATGCAGTTAGCAAGATCAGTAGAACAGTTACCATGAAAATAGCGATAAAATATAGAAAGGGATGCAACATTTCGGCGGTGAGAAAGAGACTGAAGACAGTTAGTCAGAGGAGGGGAGTTGATGAGACGAAGAGCTTTCGATTCCACCCTATCAAACAAAGCTGTGTGACTGGAACCTCCCAAACATGCGAAGAGTACTCCATACAGGGACGGATAAGGCCTTTATACAGAGTAAGCAGTTGGAGGGGCGAGAAAAACTGGCCGAGACGCCTCAGAACACCTAACTTCATAGAAGCTGTTTTAGCAAGAGATGAGATGTGAAGTTTCCAGTTAAGATTATGAGCAAAGGACAGACCGAGGATATTCATTGTGGAAGAGGAAGACAGTTGAGTGTCATTGAAGAGGGGATAGTTGTCTGGAAGGTTGTGTCGAGTTGATAGATGGAGGAATTGAGTTTTTGAGGCATTGAAAACTACTAGATTTTCTCTGCCCCAATCGGAAATCTTAGAAAGATCGGAAGTCAGGCGTTCCGTGGCGTCCCCGCGTGATCTGTTAATTTCCTGAAGGGAAAGAACGTGGAAAGATGTAGGGTGGTATCATCAGCGTAGGAGTGGATAGGGCAAGAAGTTTGGTTAAGAAAGTCATTAATGAATAACAGAAAGAGAGTGGGTGACAGGACAGAACCCTGAGGAACACCACTATTAATAGGTTTAGGAGAAGAACAGTAGCCGTCTACCACAGCAGCAATAGAGCGGTCGGAAAGGAAACATGAGATAAAGTTGCAGAGAGAAGGATAGAAGCCGTAAGAGGGCAGTTTTGAAATCAAAGCTTTATGCCAGCGTCTATCAAAAGCTTTTGATATGTCTAACGCAACAGCAAAAGTTTCACCGAAATCTAATCATGCCATTGTCTTGTTATCAGCGCACGGACATAAACAAACACACACACACACACACACACACACACACACACACACACACGCATATCATTGTTATGTTTCTTCTCTTTCTTTTCCTCTTCCTCCTAGTTCTTCTCAGGTCAACCTTCCTAGTGTTCAGACGTGTGTCTGATAGTGGCGACGAGTCTCCTGTTAGTGGCGTGTGATCTGTGGCTTGTTTACGCAGAGATGGTTGTTTTCCCTATGGTTTTGGGTTGGTGTGTTAGTCCTATCCTCTTATCCTCGAGGCCTGCAGGCTGGGTTCTGTCGGGTGAACTCAGCATCTGAGGGAGTGGCGGTTCCTACAGTCTCCTTACCAAGTAATGAGACGCAGGGTCAAGAGGAGTGGCGAGTGGTGTCTTCTGGTGCAAAGAGGAGAAAAGTCCTCACAGTGCCTCACCGCTTGGAGACGACGAACTGCTTCGCTGTGTTGGAGGGAGTAGAGGAGGAGGGGGAGAAGGCAGGAGGTGACGAGGTGAGGAGGACAGATGATTCCCTGCCCACAGGTAAGATTCTGGTGGTCGGGGTAGTCAGATGAGACACCTGGACTCGGCGTTTTGTGTTAAGGACAGGAAGAGGAGCACGAGAGTGTGTTTCCCGGGTGCTAGAACTGAGAAGGTAAGTGCTCAGCTAGACGTGCATGGAAGCGAAACCCATTGTTTTCCTAAGTGCGGGAGGAAATGACCTTTGTAAAGGAAAATGTAAGCAGCTGTTCATGAGATTTAAGGAGGCTTTGGCTAGGATTGGGAATAAGGGCGCAACCTCTGTGGTATGCTGTGTGTTGCCAAGAAGGGGACTGGGAGGTGAATGGTTGTCCAGGGCTATTGCAGTGAAGTGCAGGTTTGTGGATCACTCTAGGAACAATGGATGGGCGTTTATCGATAACTGGGACCATCTTTAAGGCAAAGACATCTTGTATACCAAAGATGGTGTGCATTTATCACGCTCAGGTGTTTGTGTTTATGGGTGGAATACTTGAAGGCGAGTTAAATGCACTGCGGCGCTTTTTTCGTTTGTCAGGTATCCCAAATCTTTTTTTTATTATTTCTAGTCAGGTGAGTCACGGGCAGCCCCTTCAAAAGGCTCGCCCGTCCACTGCACCTAAATAGTCATCTTCAAGCTTCTACAGTGGAACTGTAGAGGCCTTCGCGCCTCGTGGGGGGAACTCCGAGCTTTATTGTCCGAGTTCTCTCCAGCCTGTGTAGCTCTACAAGAGACTATGCTAGGTGAAAGTACTTATTCTAGTCCTCCTGGCTATCGTGCCTTTTTTAGCACTCCTTTCCTTGACCAGGGCCACCACGGTGGCACAGCTATTCTAGTCCGTCAGGATATACCTATTATCCCTTTACAACTTAACTCTCCCCTTCAGATGGTTGCTGTTAAGGTCTTTATGGGACGATTCTACATCATTTGCAGGTGCTAGTAATCCTCGTGGGTTTTTAATCGGTTCTTTTATTGAGGATGAGGGATTGGAGGTTTTAAATTCTGGGGATGTTACACATTTCCACAGTCCTACTGGGACTTTTACAGCTATCGATATTTCTCTGTGTACATCTAATTCTTTCCTTGATTTTAATTGGCGGGTCCTACCGGATTTACACGGTAGTGACCACTTTCCGATTTTATTACAATCTGTGAACTCTGAGCCACAGTCCCGGCCCCCACGCTGGGTTTTAGACAAGGCAGATTGGCCTCGATTCACAGACCTTAGCTCTTTTAACCGTCCGCTGGCTGACTTTTCTACTTGTGCTGAGGCTGTTGATTATTTTACCGATTTTTTTTTTTTCAGTAGCGCTTCAGACAATCCCTAGGACGTCAGGTCGCTTTACTAAGCGTCCCGTTCCTTGGTGGAACGCAGCATGCACTAAGCGGTGAAAGAGAAACGGGCAGCTTTCTCTCGTCTCCGGCGACATCGTGGGGACCCGCAGTGCCTGGAAGCTTTTCGGCGCTGCCGAGCTGGGCCCGCGCGTTTTGAAAGAGGCACAAAGAGCCTCTTGGAAAGCTTATGTCTCTTCCATTAATGCCCGCACCCTCTTACGGATGTCTTTAACAAAGTCCGCCGAATTGCTGGGAAGTATTCTGCTCCTTCCCCACCAGTTTTGTTGTCTGCTGGGCGAACGGTGGCAGACCCTAAGACTGTCGCCGACCTCTTCGCGGAGCACTTTGCCAGTGTTTCCCGGAGGCATCCTGCAGCCCCGGGCGCACGTCACCGCCAGAGAATGGAATCTCTCGGCATAAATTTTTCTTCCACTGGAGGGAGTCTTATAATGTCCCTTCTCTGCCTCCGAGTTGCGGACTGCTTTGTCCCAGTGTCATGACTCTTCTCCTGGTCCAGATGATATTCCTTATGCCTTCTTGCGTCACATGTCTGACCGTGCTTTTAACTTTTATTAAATCTTTATAATATGATTTGGCATACCGGTGACTTTCCATCTTCTTGGGCTGTGGCAGTGGTTCTCCCATTTCCGAAGCCTGGGAAAGATAATCTCAGGCTACGAACTACCGTCCTATATCTTTGACATCCTGCATTTGTAAAGTGTTAGAAAAGATGGTAAATGTAAGACTCATGTGGTACTTGGAGAGGGGAAGTACTTGTCATCGGTACAGTACGGCTTCCGAAAGATGAGGTCTACTACTGATGCTCTTTTATCCCTAGAGTCTTCTATTTGTGAGGCCTTCGCTAATCACCACCATCAAGTAACAGTCTTTTTGACCTGGAGAAGGCCTACGACACGGCTTGGTGTCATGGCATTTTACAGTCCTTGTTTAATTTTGGCCTTCGTGGCCACCTTCCTATTTTTATTCGGCAGTTTTTATCCAGACGTCTTTTACGGGTTCGAGTGGGAGTGTTCTCTGAGGCTACTGCTCTAAATGATGGTGTCCCACAGGAAGTATTCTTAGTGTTACATTATTCGCAGTCGCCATAAATGGTATTATTGATACTCTCCCAGATGGCATTCACAGCTCCCTATACGTTGATGATTTATGCATTTCTTTTGCTGCTGCTAGGATGTCACTGATGAGCGCAAGCTCCAACTGGCGATCAATAGGGTGTCCAGTTGGACCAACATGAACGGTTTTCGATTCTCCACCTCGAAGACCGTAGTCATGCATTTTTGTCGCAACCGTGGTGTCCATCCAGATCCTGATTTATACCTCGCCAATAGACGCCTCTCATGCGTGGAGGCGACTCGATATCTTGGCCTTTTATTTGACAACCGTCTCACCTGGATTCCCCATTTCCGTTCTCTTAAGGCGTCTTGTCGGCAGGCATTATCCCTTCTTCGGGTTTTAAGTCACACCTCTTGAGGTGCGGACAGGGACACTCTGCTGCTTCTGCACCGTACACTTATACTTCCAAAGCTGGAATACGGCTGTGAGATCTACTCATCCGCAACGGATGCACGACTACGCACGCTTGACTCCGTGCATCATGCTGGGGTCCGCTTTGCTACGGGTGCATTTCGGACATCTCCAATACCTAGCCTTCTAGTGGATGCTGGTTTCTGGCCGCTCGACCTCCGGCGCCAATCTTCGATGCTCCGGTGTTGGTTTCGCACCCACCGTCTTTCTGATTCTGTCCCTTGTCTGTCAATATTGCGGGACTCGCGTTCGCAGGCGTATGTCACTCGACCGAGTGTACCTAAACCTTTTGGCCTTCAAGTGGCAAACCTGTCTACTCTTTCCGGCTCCCAAGAGTTGGTTATTGGCAGCTTCCGGTTGTTTCTTTATGCCCTCCTGCAATGAATGGCAAGAAGGATTTTCTGCCAGCTCTATCCCACACACGATTTTTAGAACACTTTTTTTTTTTATTTTATCCAAATCCGACGCAGGCGTTGGGTTTAGTGTGGTTTTCCCCTCTTTTTATCGGTCTGGCAGTCTTCCTTCGGTAGCCTCCGTCTTTACTGCGGAGCTTTCTGCCATAGTCCTAGCTTTACAGATTATTTTTACTCTCCCGGTTTCATCTTTTACAATTTTTAGTGACTGTCGCAGTGCTCTTACTGCTCTCTCTTGCACTGTCTCCCTTAACCCTTTGGTTTTATCAGCCCTGGAGTGGCTATATCTTCTTACCAAACGAGGATATCGTGTTGGGTTCTGTTGGGTCCCTGGTCACGTAGGTGTTCCAGGGAATGAACACGCAGATCGCCTCGCTAAAGGGGCAGCAAGTCGCGCTACATCTCCTGTCCCTGGCTAGTGCTTTGTTAGTGATATCATTACTAAGACTGCAAGCAATTCTCAATTTGGTGAAATGTGAATGTGGCAACGGAATCACCGCAAAAGTGACAAGTTATTTGTTTGCTTGTACTATAAATCTTCGGTGTGACAAATTTGACAGTGTTGTTCACCATTCAGAACCCAAGAAATGCAAGAACAGTGACCTAACCAAAGGAAATGTGGTTCACATTTACCATTCACTCGCAGAAGGATATGGGAGTGCTGGATTGTCACGCCTGTCGGTAGCTATGGGTGTGAAGGAATGTACATCCTATATTTTCTTCAAACATGCTCAGTACATTTATAAGGAAATGGACACATTTTATGAAAAATGCAAGAGGCTGACAAGTTTGTGTATGGACAAAGCATACGAAAAGCATGGGAAAATAAGAAAACTGAATGCAGATATAAGTTTTGATGGCACCTGGCTCACCAGAAGTCACAAAAGTTTAGTTGGTGCTGCTTTTGTGATAGATATTTATTCAGGAATGGTTTTAGATTATGAAGTGCTAAGTAATTTTTGTAGAGCATGTGCAATCATGGGAAAGAAGAAAGGAAAAGCTTCTTTTGATGAATGGCATCAGACAGTTCACTCAGAGAAGTGCCAGAGGAATTTCACAGGACTGTCAGGTGCCATGGAGCCTGAAGGAGCTGTCAGGATGTGGCAAAGAAGTGAAGCTAATGGATACAGATACGTCACATTCCTGAGTGATGGAGACTCCAGTTCATTCAAGGCTGTATGCAACATGAATAATGGAACTGGACCATATACTAACCACACTGTGGTAAAGGAGGAGTGTGTGAATCACGTCTAAAAGCGAATGGGAACAAGACTTAGAAAGTTGAAAGATGAGCTGAAAGAAGAGAAAGTCACAAAATCTGGAAAAACTATAAGAAAAAGCTTAGTTGGTGGCAGACATCAACTCACTGATAAACAAATAAACGCTTTCCAAAGGTATTATGGAAAAGCTGTGAGAGATAGTGTTGCCACTGATGCCAGAAATATGAAACTCAAGATCATGTCAGGCTTTTGGCATGCCCTCTCCACTGATGAGAATCCTCACCATCTTTGGTGTGACCCTGCATGGTGTATATTCAAGAAGTCACTGGATGAAGGCAAGCCCCTCCCCCCTCATAACAAAATGAAAAATTATCTCAGACTTGAGAAAAAATATGAAAATAGAGTGAGGGATATTTTCCATGAATTATCCTCTCCTGCCCTCCTTGAAAGGTGCCTGAGAGGCGAAACTCAAAATAGAAATGAAAGCTTTCATTCCAAACTTTGGCACCACCAAAACAAGTCAAAGTTTGCTGGCCTCAAAAGGATCATATTTGTCACCCCGCTCACCATAATTGATCACAATTTTGGATATGTAGCCAACAAATTTTTGCAAGAACTCGGTCTACCAGCAACCCTAAAGGGTGAGTTATCCAAACAGAGGATGGATAAAAGAAAATTGACACCAGTAAAAGGAAAAAAGACAAAGAAAGCCAAAACGACACCTGGATCTGATTACCAACTTGGTAACTTCTGAATGCCTCCTAACAGGTAAAACACCTGGCAACAATGAGGTGGGTTGGCTCCACCGATACCCATAGAATATGTTATTTTCATACTAGATATATATAACCTATCAGTGATATGTTATATATTCTAATATGATAATAACAGGGGACCAAGAGCCTATAAGGCTGACAGGCAAGTGAGAGCTCACCATTCAGAGAGGCTATATAGACGACATTCCCATGATGTAACATGGCCTAAAATTATCTAAACAACTACTACCAGCCTCCAAGCAGTTGTCAAGGGATTATGTAAGTACATATCTGAGTTTGGTACATATTGGAGTGAGTTATGTGGGGGTTTTGAAGATGTTCACAGAAAAATGCGTTTTTCTCGACTTTTAGTTTTTCCGCATATATTGTTGAATAACTCTTTCAGTAATTGGCCAATTTAAAAAAAAATTGCAGCAAAATGATCAACAACCTCATCTTAACAAATGCAAGCATGATACTCCATGAACTCACTCAAATAAATTTATAGCAGGCTTATAAACTCAAATTTCTGATGAAAAAGGTAACAATTTGGCGTGTAATGAAATTGTTATAACATAGGTTATGTGTATGCCGATGTTTACATTTATTTGTTGTTATGTCTATTATATGTGGTTAAGAGGAAATTGCCACACTGTTATTAGTTTTGATTTTATAATGGTATTTTGAATTATTTTCTTATCACTAAAAAAATATTTATTGCAAAAAAACTACGCCACATTTCTGTACCAAATTAACAGTGAAGACGTATACCATAACAGTACACCTTGTGTATAAATATTATTGAATTCGGTGAAAAAATAGCAATGGGAGAGCCAAAAAACCAATATTGATATCGGATGATCAAATTTTTCCCGTAGTGTTGTTTTGATCAGTTTGAGCTTAGAGAACTGCTGTAGAGACTGGAATGGTGGCATACGTTTTTATCATTTCGACCAGTGTTGGAAAATGTCTTATCCACTGTTGTGTCTTATTAAGTTGTTAGCATCACCTAAATCGTGAGTGTGTTTGGGAAAGAGGCATGGTAAACTATGAGTTCTGTTTTCAGATTTTTCTTCTCCATAGAATTCATACAAAGTGTGAGTGGCTTTAGCAGAGTTAGGACCAATGGCATCTTCAGTCATCCAGTTGGTGGCCTTTGTCAAACTGTGGAGTGCAGTGAGAATCTTGTTTGATTATGTTGGGTATCATTTAGGTTTTATCCGATACCGGTGCCAAACAGATGCTTAAAGAATAGAAAACATACAAACTTGTTACAAAAAACGCAGTTTTTTTTTTATAAGGCATATTGTGAAGTCCAAGTTGAACAGGATATTAATTTAAATCCTTAAGTAATAGGATATGAATATAACTATGGCTAAGAAATAAATTAACCAAAATAGAATAAAATTAACAGTAATCTGATGGGAGCAAATTTACTCATCATCACTGTTTATAGCCCTGCTATGACCACCCAGCTCCTTCCCCCACCCGCCGTGTTCGCCCCTCCTCTGCTGTCTGATACGCAGATACTCAATGTTCACACACAGTGTGCAGGAAGACACAGAGGGACAGTCAGCACTAATAACGTTCAATAAAAGTTTCACAATGTTAATTAATGTAACAGACTATCCTTACTTTAATACATATTTCTGTATACGAGGAAGACCTGGAGGCGGCTGATCACAGCAGATCATGGCTGACCACACACCACTACTGCTGTATTGGGGCAAATAGCTCACCCACCTGAAATAAATGTAGTGTTTGAAGTTTGCTAACTGTAGGACAGAGTCGAGAGGGTCATGTGCCAGTGACACCTAGTGCCTGTCAATCAAAGAAGTATAGATGCGCTACGTGCAGCTATGCTGTTGGCGGAAGGGCACATGTAGACCCGTGAATAATAAAGGACATCTCTGCGACCTAATATTTATTCTATTCTTTCCTGATATCTTTCAACTAGACAGGGCAGTCTGTGCGCAACAGAAACTTAGTAATTCATAAAAAAAAAAAAAAAGACACGTGGGCTTAAAAAGGCACTTTACTGTGGGACTAGGGCATGCCACTGCGATGCACAAGCCCAGTAGTCCTGGGAGACCCACGTGGTTCCCCGCCGGTGACCTCCGTACCTCCCCTACAGTCACCCCTACACCACCAATTCGGCAAATGTTAACTTGCCCGCCACACTTACACCTACTGCAAGTGCTACGACACCAAATCGTGCCAGGAATCCGAGAGGTTGAGTATCAAACGTTATGAACTCGCGAGCGCCACACCCTCCCTGTGTGCCTGCGTTCGCCCGACTGACGCCACCACTGGCCAGACCGAGGCCCAGCCGCGCAACGCCCAGCGCAGCGAGGAGGCTCCTCGCTGCCAACGGCACACCGCCACCACATCCCCCCCAGTTCTTCAAGAACTAAGGGACGTAGTCCATTTGCCACCTAGGCGGCCGACGTTCCCTACAGGATCGTCTCGGACCTCCCTCGTCGGGTTCGTTCCCGTACTCACGAGGTCCCAAATCTTCAGGAGCTAGGTTACTATCTCCCTCACCGGCCGACTCAGGGCCAACATCAACAGGCCTCTCAACAGGAGCAGGTTCTTGTGCCTTCCGTGAATCACGACCTGCTTCGGTCGAGACATTCTCACCGTTATCGGTGACCGGTCTGCCACCTTCGCCATTTGGCCACTCGCCGTCATCAGATGACTCAGCTGTGTCATTACTGACTGACCCGCGACGTCTTCTAACGTCGCGCACATGCCTAGGCATCCCATCAACGCACACGATGTGCTTCGACTTCACAGCAGTCACTCGGCCTGGGGCCCACCGTTTTGTGCATGAAGGAACTGGAGGTTTAACCCAGACTTCATCACCGACAGAGAAAGCATTCTTTGCTCCATCTTCGTCAACCTTCACGTTGACATCATACGGTATCCGCCACGGATACCTGAACAACCTGCCACTCGGGACCGTGTGGCATTCAGAGTCACGAGGCGTCACATTGTACCAGAAGGTAGCCTCCTCGGGAGTAATCCTCCCCCGCGCAGCCATCCTCTTGATGGTGCGATGGTTCCGCTCTACGATCCCATTTCCACTGGGAACATAGGCAGCACGAAATCTCAGAGAGATTCCCCATTCTGTAGCAAACTCCTCTACAGACGCCGACCTGAAAGCCGTAGAATTATCCATCAGCAATTCAACAAACGGTCCTCGCTCAATCACCACTTGGCGAAGTTGAGCAACAATGGCGGCTGCCGACTCATTCGGTAGCTTACGCCAGATGGCGAACCTCGATGGTCCACAGTCTACCATTGAAAGATATAGACTGCCGCAGTGATGGGTCACATCGACTGCAACCCGACACCAATCTTTCTCAACGGCCAGCTCACCCTGGCCAACGAGGTTCTCAGCCCTCATTGCAGGGTCGATGCGTTGGCACGCTTCGCACCCTGCAATAACACGCTTCACCTGGTCACGCGTCAGGTCAGACCTGATTTGCTTCCCAAGATAAAGTGTGCGGTCGACGCCCAAATGGTGCGGCAGATGAGCCGCCCATATGGCATCCGTCACCGTCCTTCCGGTACACAGAGCTGCCGAGACCAACTCGTCGGCTCTCGAGTCAACGGACTCACAATGACCGAGCCACCTTTTCGGTACTCGAGTCATCCTGTCAGCCTTATTCTCGATTGTAGGAACAAATCGAAAAATAACTGACAGCTCGTACTCGGCGATGACCTGCTTAATCACCAGCAAACGACGCTTTATAAGCATCTGCGCGGCGCCCTTCGTGCGGACACGATCACGCCCCTCAACTGTATTATCCAACCAAGATAATACCGTCCGGGAATCGGTGGCCACAGTGAAGGCTTTGAATCCCCACTGAATAGCCAGATTGATTCCCCGACCGACTGCCTCCAATTCAGCCACATTGATGTGGAGGCTGTCCGACTTCTTCCGAAGCCACGAAGCGTCCTCCACAATATCGTTATTCACCTGAATAACCACTCCCAGAGCAAGAGAGCTGGCATCTGTCCAAACAGTGACTTCACCTTGTTTGACATGCCAACGTCCTTTCACAGGATCTTCAAAGCGCGCGCGATCCACCAACTCGCTGGCTAGCTTACGCACACTGCTCTGAACCGGCTCATCCCATGAGCCTTCGGACCCGAGTCGCTTCAAGAAGCTACACGAGGCCCTCAACCACCCGGCCACAGGGTAATGTCCTGTCAGGCGGCCACATAATGAAAACAAGCCTCTCTTAGTAAGAGTGACTCCACTATCTGCCTCAGGGAGTTCACTCCCCCGCGACATCTCCAGATGCCCACTCGGTGACTTGCTCAAAGCAATTCCAAGCACCCGACCACCAACAAGAGGCTCTGGTTCTTTCGATTCCAGTCCATATGCCTGCAAATGCTTCCGCACACGATCAGCACTCACTATGGACTCCTGCACCATTATATCATCAACATAATGGTCGGTGGCCCGACCCACATCAGGGTCCAACGAAAGAACCTTCCCCAGAATCATAGTCATGATTCTCGGTGCGCACGTCAGGCCAAAACCCAACCGCGTCAGGGCGTAATGCACACCATTGTACCTTACTACCTGATACTGCCACAGATCCTTGGAGACATGAATCTGCAAATAGGCAGACTTAAGATCAACAATCTTAAGCTCCCCGGGCAGCTGTCTCCACTTTCGCACCTTCTCGGCGCACACGGCTGTCTGCTCGTCTCCAGTATGAGACTCGACAAACTCGTTAAGCTCACGGTAATCCATTACCGGCCTAACTTTGTCCTTGGTAGGTTGAACGACAGCCAAAAGTGGAATGACGCCCTTGACGGGCCCTTTCCACTTTATCAACCAACCTTTCCGGATCCAACTCTGGACCTCCTCGGCATACCGCTCATGTACGCCCGGCGCCTGAGTACACTTGTACTCACCGACGCGTGTTTGAAGCCTCTCCGGCTCACCAGCCGACCAGCGCCAGCTGACGGTCCAGTGACTGTCAGTAAACACGGCTTCAAAATCCTTATCGGAAATTGTAAGTGGTGATGGGGCTGCACCACTCACAACTTCCCGTCTCTCCTCTGAAGAGACCCTCTCGCAAGTAGCCCCCCAGGTAACTACATAATTGGAATTGGCACCTCTCCTAATGCGAACGCCTCCCAACCGATCGATCACGTCGACCCCAAGAAGGCATTCCACACCAAGATTCTCCAATTCACTTACAACGAGTGCACACACCTTCAAGCGGCGCCCCTGCACCTCTACTCTCAGAGAGCATTCTTTCCCACTGGAAATCCTGCCATCCGCAGTAATAAAACGGCGGGCCTTATGGCCCACCAGTCCCACCGCCACCGGGTGGACACCATGGTGCACCCACAGCCTGAATCAACCAGGCATAAGCAATCGCGACCGTTCACGACGGCCCTGACAACTGGCATACGACTGTTAGACAGCTTACCAACTGCCATCGGCGAACCTAGTTCACCACCGATGGTAGGTACCTGAGCACCCACCACCACGCTGCCTCGAGGACAACGCCGATCCTTAATGCAAGGACCCGACAAGGACTTCAGTCCTCGCCCACGGTTTCTACACTGGAGGTTGTGGTGCCCCTTTCCACGTCCTCCTCGTAAAACCCGGAGCAGCCTGGGTGCCCCTCTGAGAACAATCTCTCGCAAGATGCCCCACTTGGTCACAAATGAAACACTTGCCGGAGAAACTCCCCCTGGCATCCGCCAGACGCTTCCGCGTGCAGGCCCTCACCAAGTGAGGTCCTCCACACCGATGGCACTCACGGCCACCACGCCTCTTTGCCGCCCTGTCAACAGGAGCCGAGGCACCACCGCTGGTTCCAAGCCCAGGGCCCAAAACCGCCCGATACGCAGACATACGGTCCCGTACCAACGTCACCAACCTGTCAAAGGGAGCAGAGTACACGTCAGGTAGCAAAATCGCCCACCTACGCGTCTGAGGCTGCAGCCCCTCCAAGAATTTGGTGCGAAAGAACATATCACTCTCTTTCGCCCCAATTCTCGCCCCTAATCGCAAGATGTCATCCACATAGACATCCACTGACTCGCCGACCTGCAACTGACGAGCAGTGAACTGTCTATATGCCTCCTGCCGGGACATGCCATACTGAGATAGCAATGCCCCCTTCACGACATCCCAATTGGACGCCTCCGCTACTCGCAGGGAGCGGTACACTCGAGCAGCAGGACCCTCGAGCAGGAAGTCCACCACTTCCTCCGGCCTAACGGGTTCGATCGCACACTTACGCTCGAACTCGTCTAGCCACTGCGACAAATCAACCGATCCGTCACCACTAAACTTGGACAGACTCCTTCCAAGTCGGTCTATGATTGGACCTTTAGCCTGCATCAACAGACTAGCAAGCTGCGCCACATCAATAGACCCGACAGCCTGAGCCGCCCCGACCTGCCCCATCACATCCGGTGAAACACTGGGCTTCTCTTCCCCACGACCCCTCATCCTTACCTGCCCAGTCCGGACACTTACCCTCC